>NC_041386.1:49923361-49990734 GCF_002162155.2 Triticum dicoccoides
ACATATTTATACGTAAAAAAGAGCACACTCAAAATATGATACATACTACCTAAAAATTAGTATATATACTACCTAATCATTGTTATATACTACATACAACACGTACATACTCTTGGTTTCGATAGATACTACATACAACATACAAAACGCAACTGGTGGTAACTACCAGTGCTTGTAGGAAACATTTGTCCTATATATATATATATATATATATATATATATATATATATATATATACTATATATATATATACTCCAGTAATTTTTGGCCTTTTCTAGTTGATCCCCTTAAACTTAAGGTTGTAAACTTCAATTTGATCAAGATCAAAGCAGGTTCAACCGAAATTAGCATGAATTCAAACATAAACATAGATAGTTTTGCATAACCGAACATAAAACATAAATTTAAACTAAGCTAAACTACTTTCGGTCGAAGTAGAGGTCGAGCCAATTCTTCCCCGTCATGTACGGTGTGCCGCGAGCCGGGTCTAGGCCAGTACCATCATCGGGGTCGTTGGGGAAGGCACTCCTCCACTCGTCGACGCCGATCTCCTCGTCCTTGGGGCCCACCTCGACGCCCTCCGTGACGTCGTCGCTGCCGCCTTCGACCTCGTCCTCAGAGGAGAGCGCGATAACCTCGCCGCCCTCCTCGCCGCCTTCGACCTCGTCATCGGAGGGGAGCGCGATAACCTCGCCTCCCTCCACGCCGGCAAAGATCGCCCGCTCTGTCTCCACGAGCTCCAGGTGCTGCCGCGGAGCTCTTGCATGTATGCCTCGGCGGCGGCCTCGGCCTCGAGGCACTCCAACGCCTCGTGATCCTCCCGCGCCATAGCCGAGCTCACCACCCCTGGCTCTGGCGGAACGAGGTCGACCAGACGTGTGCCGAAGGGGAAATTGAGCCTAGCCGCCACAATGTGGTAGAGGGCCTGCCCGCGGTCATACTCCATGGCCGCGAGCTCGGCTGTGTGGAAGCTACCGAGCCACCGACAGGTGTTGGTCTCTTCATCTATAATCTCGGCGATCCACGTCCCCCACCACCACTGCCAGACCCGGAGGTAGGACTTCGTCGGCTGCCGGGTCCGAGGGAGGACAGGGAAGTCCTTGAACCGGCGTAGGGGCGCGGCGGCGGGCGGATCGGAGGACCGACGATGGCGGATCGGGCCCGCAGAGGACGCGGGGACACCTCGACGGCCACCTCGCCGTTGTCGGGCAAAAAGGCTGCGATAATTCTCTTTTTGGCTGTTGGCTCCTCGGGCTCCCCGGCACACAGGCAGAGGTTGAGGATGGAGGTGCCGGCGATGGCGGCGACCTACCAATGGTTTCGAGGGTTGTGTGTGTCTGTGTGAGCAGAGGTTTTGGGGTGTGTGTGGAGGGGGGCGTGGGGGGGGCAAGGTTGTGTTTGAGGAAATACTGTGGGAACTGAAAATTTTACTAGGCAGGAGTAACAAGGTGGGGCTACTGAAAATTTGGATCAAGGGCGAGCAGATATTTTTGAGATTGCGAGGGATGTAGAGGCGGGAGTAAAATGCCGGGGCTACTATAAATTTGAATCAAGGGACTGAAGCAGAGCGGGAGTAACAGACATCGCACATGGTCCGCACATACTAATCGTGTGCTATCAAACATTAAAACCTTCCAGGCGGTAGATATTTTTGAGATTGCAAGGGATGTAGAGGCGGGAGTTTTTGGGGAGCGAGCTAGTGTGCTTGACATGCCGAATGTGGATTGTAGCCGGCATAGCTTCTCGTGTAGGCCATAGGCGTACTATACACCGACGATGCTCCAAGATATTTTGTACTACATCTCACACGGTTTGTGATAATAATAATTACAAAATTGGGTCACAGCGACAATAGACATTTTTTGAATTGCTAGACCTTTTATCTGCAGTGAACATGCAACTATATGTGTGTCATAAAAGAATTGGAATTATTGAGGGTTCGTTTGGACATTTTATACATTAAACTCGTTTCTAGCCATTTCAGGTGCACAATTCAAAATTAAACTACATGCACATGCTCATGTGCATACAAATTGGTTGAAAAATCAAATCTGTGTCCTTCAGTGCATGCTTAGGTCCCATGCAAGAAATGGGAATGCATTTTTCAGGGTTCGTTTGGCCTTTTTTATACATTAACTGGGGTTTCTATGCATTTTATGCGCATAATTCAAATTTGAACTACAAGTACATGCTCCAATGCACCAAAGTTGGTTGAAAAATCACATGTGTGGCCTTGGGTGAATTTCGAGGTCCCATGCAAGAGATGGGAATGAATTTCAAACACCAGGGCACTGTTGATTGCCGACAAAACATTGAGATACCTGGTTTTTCAAAATTTAGTAAATCCAAAACTCGTCTGAAATTCATGAAACTTGGCATGCTATCATGGAGTGACATCAACATGCCGTGGTAAAAAATTTGTCCCTTTTGGGGCAGGTTCGGGTATAAGCTTCTCACAAATCAGAGCTTCTCACAACAAGCATGATGATTTCGATAGGGAACGTCCCACCTTTGGGGTCGAAACGATATCTATTGCCTCTTATTGCTTTCAAAAATTTTCTAGTGTCAACATAGAACAACAGGAGTGTTGTGTCAATTTTTGTGATTTTTGGGGGTTCGTTTGGACCTTTTTATGCATTAACTGGGTTTTCTAGGCATTTTATGTGCATAATTCAAATTTGAACGACAAGCACCGATAAGTCTCCAACGTATCTATAATTTTGATTGTTCCATGCTATTATATTATCTGTTTTGGATGTTTAATGGGCTTTAATATACCTTTTTATATTATTTTTGGGACTAACCTACTAACCAAAGGCCCAGTGCAAATTGCTATTTTTTTTCCTATTTCAGTGTTTCGCAGAAAAGGAATATCAAACGGAATCCAAACGGAATGAAACCTTCGGGAGAGTTATTTTTGGAACAAACGTGATCCAGGAGACTTGGAGTGGATGTCAAGAAAGAAGCGAGGAGGCCATGAGGCAGGAGGGCGCGCCCCCACCCTCGTGGCCCCCTTGCAGCTCCACCGACCTACTTCTTCCTCCTATATATACCCATATACCCTGAAAACATCCAGGAGCACCACGAAACCCTATTTCCACCGCCGCAACCTTCTGTACCCATGAGATTCCATCTTGGGGCCTTTTCTGGCTCCCCGTCAAAGGGGGAATCGATCACGGAGGGCTTCTACATCAACACCATAGCCTCTCCGATGATGTGTGAGTAGTTTACCACAGACCTTTGGGTCCATAGTTATTAGCTAGATGGCTTCTTCTCTCTCTTTGGATCTCAATACAAAGTTCTTCCCGATTCTCTTGGAGACCTATTCATTGTAATTATTTTTGCGATGTGTTTGTCGAGATCCGATGAATTGTGGGTTTATGATCAAGATTATCTTTGAACAATATTTGACTCTTCTCTGAATTCTTTTATGTATGATTTAATATCTTTGCAAGTCTCTTCGAATTATCAGTTTGGTTTGGCCTACTAGATTGATCTTTCTTGCAATGGGAGAAGTACTTAGCTTTGGGTTCAATCTCGCGGTGTCCTTTCCCAGTGACAGCAGGGGCAGCAAGGCACGTATTGTATTGTTGCCATCGAGGATAAAAAGATGGGGTTTATATCATATTGCTTGAGTTTATCCCTCTACATCATGTCATCTTGCCTAATGCGTTACTCTGTTCTTATGAACTTAATACTCTAGATGCATGATGAATAGCAATCGATGTGTGGAGTAATAGTAGTAGATGCAGAATCATTTCGGTCTACTTGTCGCAGACGTGATGCCTATATACACGATGATGCCTAGATATTCTCATAACTATGCGCTTTTCCATCAATTGCTCGACAGTAATTTGTTCACCCACCGTAGAATTTGCTATCTTGAGACAAGCCACTAGTGAAACCTATGGCCCCCGGGTCTATTTTCCATCATATTATTTCCCTATCTACTTGCTATTTCTATCATTTTTTATTTTGCAATCTTTATTTGCCAATCTATATAAGAAAAATACTAAAAATATTTATCTTATTATCTCTATCAGATCTCACTTTCGTAAGTGACCGTGAAGGGATTGACAACCCCTTTATCGCGTTGGTTGCGAGGTTCTTGTTTGTTTGTGCAGGTACTAGGGACTTGCGTGTTACCTCCTACTGGATTGATACCTTGGTTCTCAAAAACTGAGGGAAATACTTACACTACTTTGTTGCATCACCCTTTCCTCTTCAAGGGAAAACCAACGCATGCTCAAGAGGTAGCAAGAATGATTTCTGGCACCGTTGCCGGGGAGGTTGCACCAAGTCAAGTCAAGATTTGATCTCCCGTCAGCAAGCCATTTCCGGCGCCATTGCCAGGGAGATCTACACACAAGTCAAGACATACCAAGTACCCATCACAAACTCTTATCCCTCGCATTACATTATTTGCCATTTGCCTCTCGTTTTCCTCTCTCCCACTTCACCTTTGCCTTTTCTTCGCCTTATTCCCATATGTCTTTTTGTTTGTGTTTCCATGTGCCTTCTATTTGCTTGCATCTTTGCTTGCTAAAAATCTATTGATATGGATCCACTTAAAGTGTTCTACTTGGACCATCTTCGATCCTTATGCGCTCGTGCCGAAACCCCAACCAACCTAGTTGATGGGAAATATTTAGATGAGCATGCTCATTTTGTGCGTCATCGTTTCTTTGAAAAGGGGAAGCTCTTATGGTATCAAATATATAGTTTGTTATGCTATGCTTGGAATCTTTGTGAAATTTATGCCTTTACTTGTTGCTCTAAGAACCATAAAAAAACACCTTCCCTACCTATGTGAGTTTAATGATAATGAAATCTTATCTTCTTATGGAAAGGGTGTTTATAGTTACTATGATATCGAACAAATTGAAGAATTTTCCGTTTTTAAGGGTGCTCATGAAGTTGCTTCTTTGAATGAAAAGTATGATATTACTCTCTACAAATCTGAAAATTCCGACATACTTAAATATTGCTATGAAAACTATGCTCACAATGCCTATGTTAAGGAATTTATTGAGAGAATGACCGTTGCTGTGGAAGAAAATAATGATATACACAAATCTATAGATAATTATGATTCCGATGATTTGATTGAAATATCCCTTGATGAACATGATGCTTGCTATTCTTATAGCCATGATGCCAATATTTATGGAGATGAATTTGCTATAGTTCCTTATGTTAAACACGAGATTATTGCTATTGCACCCATACTTGATAGTTCCTTGAATCAAAAGCATGATTGCAATGATTTTACTATAAATTCTATTTATGTCAATTGTGTTAATGATATGCAAAACCTCAAGCTTGGGTATGCTAGTTTTGCTATTACTACTATTTGTTGTGATGATCATGATTGGGGTGATTCTTCTTATGATCTTGAAAATTTATTTAAGCCCCATGATGAATATGAGATTGATAATAATGTTTGCAATAATATTTAAACTGGGTTTGGAAGAGTGTCAAGTTTAGATCCCACATATTTGGAGAATGTTTAATCTTATGAAGTTTTGGATAAAAGTGGGTTTGGAGAGGTCATGACTTTAGTTAATGCTAATCCCACTATTTTGGAAGAGCGTCAACTTTGCATGCATGTGGATTGTATAGAGAATATGTTTTGTGATAGCTATATTGTTGAATTTGAGTATGATCCCACATTTAATTATTATGAGAGAGGAAAATATGATTGTAGAAATTTTCATGTTACTAAATTACCTCTCCTTATGTTGAGATTGCTATTGTTTCTTTCCGATTCCTTGCATATGCTAGTTTTTGCTTGCTATGATAATTTGTTTGCCTATAAGATGCCTATGCATAGGAAGTATGTTATAATTAGATGTGTTTGTCACGTGTTTTATGATGCTCTCTTTTGTGCTTCAATTCTTGTCTTTCATGTGAGCATCATTGAAATTATCAATGCCTAGCTAGGGGCGTTAAACGATAGCGCTTGTTGGGAGGCAACCCAATTTTATTTTTGTTCCTGTTTAGTAATAAATAATTCATCTAGATTATGTTTAGATGTGGTTTTATGTTTTTAATTAGTGTTTGTGCCAAGTAGAACCTTTGGGAAGACTTGGGGAAGTCTTTGCGATCTTGCTGTAAAAAACAGAAACTTTAGCGCTCACGAGATTTGCTGCCATTTTTTACTGGAGAGTGCGATTAGGTTTATTATTTTTGAAGATGATTAATATACAAATTCCTCACGTCCACCAATTTATTTCAGAATTTATGGGGTTACATAAGTATTCGAAACCTACATATTACTACAGACTGTTCTGTTCTTGACAGATTCTGTTTTTCGTGTGTTGTTTGTTTATTTTGATGAATCTATGGCTAGTATCGGGGGGTATGAACCATAGAGAAGTTGGAGTATAGTAGGTTTAACACCAATATAAATAAATAATGAGTTCATTACAGTACCTTTAAGTGGTGGTTTGTTTCTTATACTAACGGAGCTCATGAGATTTTCTGTTGAGTTTTGTGTTGTGAAGTTTTCAAGTTTTGGGTAAAGATTTGATGGATTTTAGAATAAGGAGTGGCAAGAGCCTAAGATTGGGGATGCCCAAGGCACCCCAAGGTAAAATTCAAGGACAACAAAAATCCTAAGATTGGGTATGCCCCGGAAGGCATCCCCTCTTTCATCTTCGTCCATCGGTAACTTTACTTAAGGCTATATTTTTATTCACCACATGATATGTGTTTTGCTTAGAGCGTCTTGTATGATTTGAGTCTTTGATTTTTAGTTTACCACAATCATCCTTGCTGTACGCACATTTTGGAGAGACACACATAAATCGGAATTTATTATTATACTCTATGTGCTTCACTTATATCTTTTGAGCTAGATAATTTTGCTCTAGTGCTTCACTTATACCTTTTTAAGAGCACGGTGGTGGTTTTATTTTATAGAAATTATTGATATCTCATGCTTCACTTATATTATTTTGAGAGTCTTTTAGAACAGCAAGGTAATTTGCTTTGGCTATAAAATTAGTCCTAATATGATAGGCATCCAAGATGGGTATCTTTCATAAAAAGTGCATTGAATACTATGAGAAGTTTGATACTTGATGATTGTTTTGAGATATGAAGATGATGATACTAGAGTCATACTAGTTGAGTAGTTGTGAATTTGAGAAATACTTGTTCTAAAGTTTGTGATTCCCGTAGCATGCACGTATGGTGAACCATTATGTGATGAAGTCGGAGCATGATTTATTTATTGATTGTCTTCCTTATGAGTGGCGGTCGGGGACGAGCGATGGTATTTTCCTACCAGTCTATCCCCCTAGGAGCATGCACATAGTACTTTGTTTCGATAACTAATAGATTTTTGCAATAAGTATGTGAGTTCTTTATGACTAATGTTGAGTCCATGGATTATACGCACTCTCACCCTTCCACCATTGCTAGCCTCTTTTGTACCGTGCAACGTTCGCCGGTACCATACACCCACCATATACCTTCCTCAAAACAGCCAGCATACCTACCTATTATGGCATTTCTGTAGCCATTCCGAGATATATTGCCATGCAACTTACCACCATTCCGTTTGTTATGACATGTTACATCATTGTCATATTGCTTTGCATGATCATGTAGTTGACATCGTATTTGTGGCAAAGCCACCTTTATAATTCTTTCATACATGTCACTCTTGATTCATTGCATATCCCGGTACACCGTTAGAGGCATTCACAAAGAGTCATATTTTGTTCTAGTATCAACTTGTAATTTTTGAGTTGTAAGTAAATAAAAGTGTGATAATCATCATTATTAGAGCATTGTCCCAAGTGAGGAAAGGATGATGGAGACTATGATTCCTCCACAAGTCAAGATGAGACTCCGGACGAAAAGGAAAAAAAAAGAGAAAAAAAGAGGCCATAAAAAGAGAGAGAAAAAGGCCCAAATAAAAAATAGAGAGAAAAAGAGAGAAGGGACAATGTTACTATCCTTTTACCACACTTGTGATTCAAAGTAACACCATGATCTTCATGATAGAGAGTCTCCTATGTTGTCACTTTCATATACTAGTGGGAATTTTACATTAGAGAACTTGGCTTGTATATTCCAATTATCGGCTTCCTCAAAATGCCCTAGGTCTTCGTGAGCATGCGAGTTGGATGCACACCCACTTAGTTTATTTTGTTGAGCTTTCATACACTTATAGCTTTAGCGCATCCGTTGCATGGCAATCCCTACTCACTCACATTGATATCTATTGATGGGCATCTCCATAGCCCATTGATACGCCTAGTTGATGTGAGACTATCTTCTCCTTTTTCTCTTCTTCTCCACAACCACCATTCTATTCCACCTATAGTGCTATATCCATGGCTCACGCTCATGTATTGCGTGAAGATTGAAAAAGTTTGAGAACGTCAAAAGTATGAAACAATTGCTTGGCTTGTCATCGGGGTTGTGCATGCTTAAATACTTTGTGTGATGAAGATAGAGCATAGCCAGACTATATGATTTTGTAGGGATAACTTTCTTTGGCCATGTTATTTTGAGAAGACATGATTGCTTTGTTAGTATGCTTGAAGTATTATTATTTTTATGTCAATATTAAACTTTTGTCTTGAATCTTTCGGATCTGAACATTCATACCACAATAAAGAAACTTACATTGAGAATTATGCTAGGTAGCATTCCACATCAAAAATTTCTTTTTATCATTTACCTACTCGAGGACGAGCAGGAATTAAGCTTGGGGATGCTAGATACGTCTCCAAGGTATCTATAATTTTTGATTGTTCCAAGCTATTATATTATCTGTTTTCGATGTTTAATGGGCTTTAATATACCTTTTTATATTATTTTGGGACTAACCTACTAACCAAAGGCCCAGTGCAAATTGCTGTTCTTTTGCCTATTTCAGTGTTTCACAGAAAAGTAATATCAAACGGAATCCAAACGGAATGAAACCTCTGGGAGAGTTATTTTTGGAACAAACATGATCCAGGAGACTTGGAGTGGACGTCAAGAAAGAAGCGAGGAGGCCACAAGGCAGGAGGGCGCGCCCCAGGGGGGTGGGTGCACCCCCACCCTCGTGGGCCCCTCGCAGCTCCACCGACCTACTTCTTCCTCATATATATACCCATATACCCTGAAAACATCCAGGAGCACCACAAAACCCTATTTCCACCACCGCAACCTTCTGTACCCGTGAGATCCCATCTTGGGGCCTTTTCCGGTGGTTCACCAGAGGGGGAATCGATCACGGAGGGCTTCTACATCAACACCATAGCCTCTCCGATGATGTGTGAGTAGTTTACCACAGACGTTCGGGTCCATAGTTATTAGCTAGATGGCATCTTCTCTCTCTTTGGATCTCAATACAAAGTTCTCCTCGATTCTCTTGGAGTCTATTCGATGTAATTCTTTTTGCGGTGTGTTTGTCGAGATCCAATGAATTCTGGGTTTATGATCAAGATTATCTTTGAACAATATTTGATTCTTCTCTAAATTATTTTATGTATGATTTAATATCTTTGAAAGTCTCTTCGAATTATTAGTTTGGTTTGGCCTACTAGATTGATCTTTCTTGCAATGGGAGAAGTGCTTAGATTTGGGTTCAATCTTGCGGTGTCCTTTCCCAGTGACAGCAGGGACAGCAAGGCACGTATTGTATTGTTGCCATCAAGGATAAAAAGATGGGGTTTATATCATATTGCTTGAGTTTATCCCTCTACATCATGTCATCTTGCCTAATGCGTTACTCTGTTCTTATGAACTTAATACTCTAGATGCATGATGAATAGCAATCGATGTGTGGAGTAATAGTAGTAGATGCAGAATCATTTCGGTCTACTTATCGCAGACGTGATGCCTATATACATGATGATGCCTAGATATTCTCATAACTATGCGCTTTTCTATCAATTGCTCGACAGTAATTTGTTCACCCACCGTAGAATTTGCTATCTTGAGAGAAGCCACTAGTGAAACCTATGGCCCCGGGTCTATTTTCCATCATATTATTTTCCTATCTACTTGCTATTTCTATCATTGTTTATTTTGCAATCTTTATTTCCCAATCTATACAATAAAAATACCAAAAATATTTATCTTATTATCTCTATCAGATCTCACTTTCGTAAGTGACCGCGAAGGGATTGACAACCCCTTTATCACATTGGTTGTGAGGTTCTTATTTGTTTGTGCAGGTACTAGGGACTTGCATGTTACCTCCTACTGGATTCTTACCTTGGTTCTCAAAAACTGAGGGAAATACTTACGCTACTTTGCTTTATCACCCTTTCCTCTTCAAGGGAAAACCAACACATGCTCAAGAGGTAGCAAGCAGATGCTCCAATGCACTAAAGCTGGTTGAAAAATCTAATCTGTGTCCTTGGGTGAATTTCTAGGTCCCGCGCAAGAGATGGGAATGAAATTCAAACACCAGGGCACTATTGATTGCCAGAAAAAACATTGAAATGCCCGGTTTTTAAATTCTAGTAAATCCAAAACTCATCTGAAATTCATGAAACTTGGCATGCTATCATGGAGCGGCATCAACATGCCATGGTAAAAATTTTGTCCCATTTGTGGCAGGTTCGGGTATATGCTTCTCACAAACCAGAGCTTCTCACAATAAGCATGATGGTTTTGATAGGGAACGTCCCACCTTTGGGGACGAAATGATATCCATTGCCTCTTATTTCTTTCAAATTTTTTCTAGTGTCAGCATAGAACAACATGAGTGTTGTGTCAATTTTTGTGATTTTTTGGGGTTCGTTTGGACATTTTTATGCATTAACTGGGTTTTCTAGCATTTTATGTGCATAATTCAAATTCGAACTACAAGCACATGCTCCAATGCACTAAATTTGGTTGAAAAATCTAATCTGTGTCCTTGGGTGAATTTCGAGGTCCCATGCAAGGGAATGAAATTCAAACACCAGGGCACTGTTGATTGCTGGAAAAACGTTGAGATGACTGGTTTTCAAATTCTTGAAATCCAAAACTCGTCTGAAATTCATGAAACTTGGCATGCTATCATGGAGCGGCATCAACATGCCGTGGTAAAAAATTTGTCCCATTTGGGGTAGGTTTGGGTATATGCTTCTCACAAACCAGAGCTTCTCACAACAAGCATGATGGTTTCAATAGGGAACGTACCACCGTTGGGGACAGGACGATATCCGTTGCCTCTTATTGCTTTCAAAAATTTTCTAGTGTAAACATAGAACAACAGGAGTGTTGTGTTTAATCTTGGAATTTTTCGGGGTTCGTTTGGCCTTTTTATACATTAACTTGGTTTTCTAGGCATTTTATGTGCATAATTCAAATTATCACTATAAGCACATGCTCCAATGCACTAAAGTTGGTTGAAAAGTCACATGTGTGTCCTTGGGTGAATTTCTAGGTCCCATGCAAGAGATGGGAATGAATTTCAAACACCAGGGCACCGTTGATTACCGGCAAAACATTGAGATGCCTGGTTTTTAAATTCTAGTAAATCCAAAACTCGTCTGAAATTCATAAAACTTGGCATGCTCTCATGGAATGTCACCCGACATGCTGTGGCACTTTTCGTGTCCATTTTGGGAGAAGACACATTCGAATAATGATAGCCAACAAAGGCATTTTGAAAAAATAGCTGCCATTTTAATATCTCAAATGTTTGTTTAATTCAAACCATGTGCGTTTTGTTAACCATTCATGTGACGCCGCGTGTCTTGGTTTTCATTGCTGTAGGAGGTGCCGTGCGGATAGCTGCTTGACCTTGACTGATCGGGAGGCATGCGAGCGCAGTCCGGTGCGAATGCTGACCAAGAGGCGTGCAAGCTGTCCTCCAATGCACAGGCTCACCCGGAAGCGTGCGAGCTGTACGCTGCGGAGGCTCACTGGGAAGCAAGCCTTTGACTTCCATGGCCGCCCGCCTTCCTCTCCATTAATGGCGCCCGAGCCACTGTTTAATATGGGCGGCCTTACTATTCGCCTGCCATTCCCCTCCCTCCACCAGCGCCATGGCGCAGAATGATCATCTGCCACTAGTCTTCAAGTTCAGTGAAGTTGACTCCGAGCCGGAGGAGATAAAAAATAAGGTGGAATGGGACCTCATGAACATGGCCTAGAACGAGCTAGCCGCGGCGGTTGCTGCCCCCGCTCCCGTCCCAGATCCCATCCCCGCGCCAGCGGCAGCAACCATCCCCATAGCATTGACGGGCTGGTCGCTGAGCACTATCGCAGAGCTGGAAGCCGCGGGCGTCAGCGAGGTCTCCGCAGACCCGCGCGAGCTCGTGTACATGCTAGCACCAGCACCCGTGCCCATGCCCGTGCGCGCCCCTCCACCCACCGTGGCGCCGGGCCCCGTGCATTTGGCTACACCCGCCGCACCTGTGCCCCTGCCCGGGCGCGCCCCTGCACCCACCGTGACGCCGGTCCCTGTGCGTTTGGCTGCACCCGCTACGCCCGTGCCTGTGCACATGCGCGCCCCCCTCAGCAGCATGGGACACTGCCGTCGACCTCTACCTCTCAGCGGTGCTAGTTGCCGTCCTCCCGCGCCCCGCCCGTCGATCACGCATCGACATGATGTTTGATCTACAGGTGAAGAACATTTTGTGTTGCCTTGAAGACTTCAACAACGTCGTCCTGGAGGACGACAACAAAAATGACGGCGTGGCACGCCACCTCCGCCGCCGCCGGAAATAGTTTTTTGGGGGTTAATACTGTGTCTCAAATTCTAGATCATATGAATATAAATTCACAGTGTGACTGAATGAGAGATATGGTGTGAAAGAACTTGCATTTCTCTCTCTTAATGTATAGTGCTACCTCTTGAGGTTGCGTTGGATTTCCCCGAAGAGGAAAGGATGATGCAGCAGAGTAGCGTAAGTATTTCCCTCAGTTTTTGAGAACCAAGGTATTAATCCAGTAGGAGGCCACGCTCAAGTCCCTCGTACCTGCACAAAACGATAGCTACTAGCAACCAATGCGATTAGGGGTTGTCAATCCCTTCACGGTCACTTACGAGAGTGAGATCTGACAGATATTATATTTTTGGTATTTTTGGTATAGAGATGCAAAGTGAAAAGTAAAAGGAAAAGTAAAAAGCAAAGCAAGATTAAAGTGATGAGAATAGACCCGGGGGCCATAGGTTTCACTAGTGGCTTCTCTCAAGAGCATAAGTATTGTACGGTGGGTGAACAAATTACTGTTGAGCAATTGACAGAATTGAGCATAGTTATGAGAATATCTAGGCATGATCATGTATATAGTCATCATGTCCGTGACAAGTAGACCGAAACGATTCTGCATCTACTACTATTACTCCACTCATCGACCGCTATCCAGCATGCATCTAGAGTATTAAGTTAAAAACAGAGTAACACTTTAAGCAAGATGACATGAAGTAGAGAGATAAATTCATGCAATATGAAATAAACCCATCTTGTTATCCTCGATGGCAACGATACAATACGTGCCTTGCTGCCCCTTCTGTCACTGGGAAAGGACACCACAAGATCGAACCCAAAGCTAAGCACTTCTCCCATGGCAAGAAATACCAATCTAGTTGGCAAAACCAAACGGATAATTCGAAGAGACTTGCAAAGATAACCAATCATACATAAAAGAATTCAGAGAAGATTCAAATATTATTCATAGATAGACTTGATCATAAACCCACTATTCATCGCTCTCAACAAACACACCGCAAAAAGAAGAATATTACATCGAATAGATCTCCACGAGAGAGGGGGGAACTTTGTATTGAGATCCAAAAAGAGAGAAGAAGCCATCTAGCTAATAACTATGGACCCGAAGGTCTGAGGTAAACTACTCACACTTCGTCGGAGAGGCTATGATGATGTAGAAGCCCTCCGTGATGACGGCCCTCTCCGACGGAGCTCCGGAACAGGCCCCAAGATGGGATCTCGTGGATACAGAAAGTTGCGGCGGTGGAATTAGGTTTTTGGCTCCGTCTCTGTTCGTTTGGGGGTACGTAGGTATATATAGGGGGAAGAAGTACGTCGGTGGAGCTTCGGTGGGCGCACGAGGGTGGGGGGCGCGCCTGGGGGTATAGGGCGCACCTCCCTACCTTGTGCCCACCTTGAAGCTTCCTTGGCGTAGGGTCCAAGTCTCCTGGGTCATATTTGGGAAGAAAATCACGTTCCAGAAAGGTTTATTCCGTTTGGACTCCGTTTGATATTCCGTTTCTTCGAAACACTGAAATAGGCAAAAAAACAACAATTCTGGGCTGGGCCTCTGGTTAATAGGTTAGTCCCAAAAATAATATAAAAGTGGAAAATAAAGCCCAATATAGTCCAAAATAGTAGATAATATAGCACGGAGTAATCAAAAATTATAGATATGTTGGAGACGTATCAGGCATCCCCAAGCTTAATTCCTGCTCGTCCTCGAGTAGGTAAATGATAAAAAGAGAATTTTTGATGTGGAGTGCTACTTGGCATAATTTCAATGCAAATCTTCTTAATTGTGATATGAATATTCAGATTCGAAATATTCAAGACAAAAGTTTATATTGATATAAAAATAATAATACTTCAAGCGTACTAACAAAGCAATTATGTCTTCTCAAAATAACATGGCCAAAGAAAGTTATCCCTACAAAATCATATAGTCTGGCTATGATCTATCTTCACCACACAAAGTATTTAGATCATGCACAACCCCGATGACAAGCCAATCAATTGTTTCATACTCTAACTTTTTCAAAACTTTTTCAATCTTCACGCAATACATGAGCGTGAGCCATGGATATAGCACTATATGTGGAATAGAATGGTGGTTGTGCAGAAGACAAAAAGAGGGGAAGATAGTCTCACATCAACTAGGCGTATCAACAGGCTATGGAGATGCCCATCAATAGATATCAATGTGAGTGAGTAGGGATTGCCATGTAACGGATGCACTAGAGCTATAAGTATACGAAAGCTCATCAAAAGAAACTAAGTGGGTGTGCATCCAACTTGCTTTCTCACGAAGATGTAGGGCATTTTGAGGAAGCTCATCATTGGAATATACAAGCCAAGTTCTATAATGTAAAATCCCCACTAGTATATGAAAGTGACATAATGAGAGACTCTCTATCATGAAGATCATGGTGCTACTTTGAAGCACAAGTGTGGTGAAAGGATAGTAACATTGTCCCTTTTCTCTTTTTCTCTCATTTTTTTATTTGGGCCTTCTCTTTTTTTATGGCCTCTTTTTTTCGTCCGGAGTCTCATCCCGACTTATGGGGGAATCATAGTCTCCACAATTCTTTCCTCACTTGGGACAATGCTCTAAAAATGATGATCATCACACTTTTATTTTTCTTACAACTCAACAACTCGATACTTAGAACAAAATATGACTCTATATGAATGCCTCCGGCGGTGTACCGGGATATGCAATGAATCAAGAGTGACATGTATGAAAGAATTATGAATGGTGGCTTTGCCACAAATACGATGTCAACTACATGATCATGTTAGCAATATGACAATGATGGAGCGTGCCATAATAAACGGAACGGTGGAAAGTTGCATGGCAATATATCTCGCAATGGCTATGGAAATGCCATGATAGGTAGGTATGGTGGCTGTTTTGAGGAAGGTATATGGTAGGTGTATGATACCGACGAAAAGTGCGCGGTATTAGAGAGGCTAGCAATGGTGGAAGGATGGGAAAAAGTGCATATATTCCATGGACTCAACATTAGTCATAAAGAATTCATATACTTATTGCAAAAATCTAGAAGTTATCAAAGCAAAGTATTACGCGCATGCTCCTAGGGGGATAGATTGGTAGGAAAAGACCATTGCTCGTCCCCAACCGCCACTCATAAGGAAGACAATTAATAAATAAATCATGCTCCGACTTCATCACATAACGGTTCACCATACGTGCATGCTACGGGAATCACAAACTTTAACACAAGTATTCTTTAAATTCACAACTACTCAACTAGCATGACTCTAATATTATCACCTCCATATCTCAAAACAATTATAATGCTTCAATCTTTTCTTAGTATTCAATGCACTCAAAAGAAAGTTTCACAAATCTTGAATACCAAGCATGTTATTATTAAGCAAATTACCATGCTATTAAGACTCTCAAAATAATTTAAGTGAAGCATGAGAGATCAATAGTTTCTTTAAAACAAATCCACCACCGTGCTCTAAAAGATCTAAGTGAAGAACATAGAGCAAAATTATAGCGCTCAAAAGATATAAGTGAAGCACATAGAGCAAAATTGTAACGCTCAAAAGATATAAGTGAAGCACATAGAGCAAAACTACATAGCTCAAAAGATATAAGCGAAGCACATAGAGTATTCTATCAAATTTTAATTCATGTATGGCTCTCTCAAAAGGTGTGTACAGCAAGGATGATTGTGGCACACTAAAACACAAAGACACAAATAATACAAGATGCTCCAAGCAAAACACATATCATGTTGGTGAATAAAAATATAGCTCCAAGTAAATTACCGATGGAACTGGACGAAAGAGGGGATGCCTTCCGGGGCATCCCCAAGCTTTGACTTTTTGGTGTCCTTGGATTATCTTGGGGGTGCCATGGGAATCCCCAACCTTAGGCTCTTACCACTCCTTGTTCCATAATCCATCACAAGAATTCACCCAAAACTTGAAAACTTCACAACACAAAACTCAAATAGAAATCTCGTGAGCTCCGTTAGAGAAAATAAAACAAAAGACCACTTCAAGGTACTGTAATGAACTCATTCTTTATTTATATTGGTGTTAAACCTACTGTATTCCAACTTCTCTATGGATTATAAACTACTTTACTAACCATAGATTCATCAAAATAAGCAAAGAACACACGAAAAACAGAATCTATCAAAATCAGAACAGTCTGTAGTAATCTGTAGCTAGCGCAAGATATGGAACCCCAAAAATTCTAACATAAATTGATGGACGTGAGGAATTTATATATTAATCATATTCAAAAATAATTAACTAAATATCACTCTCCAAATAAAAATTACAGCAGTTCTCGTGAGCGCTAAAGTTTCTGTTTTTTTACAGCAAGTTCAACAAGACTTTCCCCAAGTCTTCCCAACGGTTCTACTTGGCACAAACACTAATTAAACACAAAAAACACAACAAAAACAGAGGATAAATAATTTATTTATTACTAAACAGGATCAAAAATCAAGGAATAAAAATAAAATTGGGTTGCCTCCCAACAAGCGCTATCGTTTAACGCCCCTAGCTAGGCATAAAAGCGAGGATAGATCTAGGTATTGCCATCTTTCGTAGGCAATCCATAAGTGGCTCTAATGATAGTTTCATATGGAAATTTTATTTTCTTTCTTGGAAAGTGTTCCATTCCCTTTTTAATGGAAATTGAAATCTAATATTCCCTTCCTTCATATCAGTAATCGCACCAACCGTTCTAAGGAAAGGTCTACCAAGAATAATAGGGCAAGAAGGATTGCAATCTATATCAAGAACAATGAAATCTACGGGCACATAATTCCTATTTGCAACAATAAGAACATCATTAATCCTTCCCATAGGTTTCTTAATAGTAGAATCCGCAAGATGCAAGTTTAGAGAGCAATCATCAAAATCGCGGAAATCTAGCAAATCACACAAAGTTTTGGGGATAGTGGAGACACTAGCACCCAAATCACACAAAGCATAAAACTCATGATCTTTAATTTTAATTTTAATAGTTGGTTCCCACTCATCATAGAATTTTCTAGGGATAGAAACTTTCAACTCAAGTTTTTCTTCATAAGATTGCATCAAGGCATCAACAATATGTTCGGTGAAGGCTTTCTTTTGACTATAAGCATGTGGAGAATTTAGCACGGATTGCAACAAGGAAATACAATCAATTAAAGAGCAACTTTCATAATTAAATTCCTTGAAATCCAATATAGTGGGTTTAGCAACATCTAGATTTTTATTTCTTTCAATCCCACTTTCATCAATTTCATCATTAAGATCTAAATACTCCGAATTTTTAGAATGCCTTCTAGGTAAAGGAAGATAATATTCAGTTTCATCAAGATTCATATTGCAAAACAAAGATTTGATAGGAGACACATCAATAACTTTTAGATCTTCATCTTGATTTTCATAGGAATTGGAAGAACATGCTTTAATAAAGACATCTTTGGAAGCACGCATCCTAGCGGTTCTTTCCTTGCACTCATCAATGGAAATTCTCATGGCTTTGAGAGACTCATTGATATCATGCTTAGGAGGAATAGATCTAGGCTTTAAAGAATCAACCTCAAGAGAAATTCTATCAACGTTCCTAGCCAAATCATCAACTTTAAGAAATTTCTCTTCAAGCAAAGCATTAAAATTCTTTTGTGAATTCATAAACTCTTTAACACTATTCTAAAATTCAGAGGGCATCTTATTATAATTTCCATAAGAGTTGTTGTAGGAATTCCCATAATTATTAGAAGGATTACTAGGATATGGCCTAGGATTAAAATTCCCTCTGTAAGCGTTGTTACCAAAATTATTCCTACCAACAAAATTCACATCCATAGATTCATTGTTATTCTCAATCAAAGTAGACAAAGGCATATCATTAGGATCAGAATAATCACTCTTAGTAGCAAATAATTTCATAAGTTCATCCATCTTTCCACTCAACACATTGATTTCTTCTATCGCATGCACTTTTTTATTAGAAGATCTTTCAGTATGCCATTGAGAATAATTAACCATAATATTATCTAGGAGTTTAGTAGCATCTCCTAAAGTGATTTCCATAAAAGTGCGTACCACAGCCGAATCTAAAAGATTTCTAGAAGCAAAATTCAATCCGGCATAATTTTTTTGTATAATCATCCACAAATTTAAACCATGAGTAGGGCAATGACGTATCATTAATTTCATTCTCTCCCAAGCTTGTGCAACATGTTCATGATCAAGTTGCTTAAAGTTCATAATATCATGTCTAAGAGAGATGATCTTAACGGGAGGGAAATACTTAGAGATAAAAGCATCTTTGCACTTGTTCCAAGAATCAATACTATTTTTAGGAAAAGACGAAAACCAAGCTTTAGCACGATCTCTAAGAGAAAAAGGAAATAGCTTCAAATTAACGACATCATTATCGACATCTTTTTTCTTTTCCATATCACATAAATCAACGAAGCTATTCAGATGAGTAGCGGCATCTTCACTAGGAAGGCCGGCGAATTGATCTTTCATAACAAGATTCAAGAAAGCAGTATTGATTTCACAAGATTCAGTATTGGCAAGAGGAGCAATCGGAGTGCTAAGGAAATCATTATTATTGGTATTGGTGAAGTCACACAATTTGGTAGTATCTTGAGCCATCGCGACAAACAAGCAATCCAACACACGGGCAAACAAAAAGGCAAGCGAGAAAAAGGCAAACGGAGAAAGAGAAGGAGAGGGGGAAGGAGATTGAGAAAGAGAGGGCGAATAAAACGGCAAGGTTGAAGTGGGGGAGAGGAAAACGAGAGGCAAATGGCAACTAATGTAATGCGAGAGATAGGGATTGTGATGGGTACTTGGTATGTTGACTTTTTGTGTAGACTCCCCGGCAACGGCGCCAGAAATTCTTCTTGCTACCTCTTGAGCTTGCGTTGGATTTCCCCGAAGAGGAAAGGATGATGTAGCAGAGTAGCGTAAGTATTTGCCTCAGTTTTTGAGAACCAAGGTATCAATCCAGTAGGAGGCCACGCTCAAGTCCCTCGTACCTGCACAAAACTATAGCTACTCGCAACCAACGTGTTTAGGGGTTGTCAATCTCTTCACGGTCACTTACGAGAGTGAGATCTGATATATATAATATTTTTGGTATTTTTGGTATAGAGATGCAAAGTGAAAATTAAAAGGCAAAGTAAAAAAGCAAAGCAAGATTAAAGTGATGGAGATTGATATGATGAGAATAGACCCGGGGGCCATAGGTTTCACTAGTGGCTTCTCTCAAGAGCATAAGTATTCTACGGTGGGTGAACAAATTACTGTTGAGCAATTGACAAAATTGAGCATAGTTATGAGAATATCTAGGCATGATCATGTATATAGGCATCATGTCCTTGACCAGTAGACCGAAACGATTCTGCATCTACTACTATTACTCCACTCATCGACCGCTATCCAGCATGCGTCTAGAGTATTAAGTTAAAAATAGAGTAACGCTTTAAGCAAGATGACATGATGTAGAGACATAAATTCATGCAATATGAAATAAACCCCATCTTGTTATCCTCGATGGCAACGATACAATACGTGCCTTGCTGCCCCTTCTGTCACTGGAAAAGTACACCGCAAGATCGAACCCAAAGCTAAGCACTTCTCCCATGGCAAGAACTACCAATCTAGTTGGCCAAACCAAACGGATAATTCGAAGAGACTTGCAAAGATAACCAATCATACATAAAAGAATTCAGAGAAGATTCAAATATTATTCATAGATAGACTTGATCATAAACCCACAATTCATTGGTCTCAACAAACACACCGCAAAAAGAAGAAGATTACATCAAATAGATCTCCACGAGAGAGGGGAGAACTTTGTATTGAGATCCAAAAAGAGAGAAGAAGCCATCTAGCTAATAACTATGGACCCGAAGGTCTGAGGTAAACTACTCACACTTCATCGGAGAGGCTATGATGATGTAGAAGCCCTCCGTGATGACGGCCCTCTCCGGCGGAGCTCCGGAACAGGACCCAAGATGGGATCTCGTGGATACAGAAAGTTGCGGCGGTGGAATTAGGTTTTTGGCTCCGTCTCTGTTTGTTTGGGGGGTACGTAGGTATATATAGGAGGAAGAAGTACGTCGGTGGAGCTTCGGTGGGCCCACGAGGGTGGGGGGCGCGCCCCCCTACCTCGTGCCCACCTCGAAGCTTCCTTGGCGTAGGGTCCAAGTCTCCTGGGTCATATTCGGGAAGAAAATCACGTTCCAGAAAGGTTTATTCCGTTTGGACTCCGCTTGATATTCCGTTTCTTCGAAACACTGAAATAGGCAAAAAACAACAATTCTGGGCCGGGCCTCCGGTTAATAGGTTAGTCCCAAAAATAATATAAAAGTGGAAAATAAAGCCCAATATAGTCCAAAACAGTAGATAATATAGCATGGAGCAATTAAAAATTATACATACGTTGGAGACGTATCATACAGACATATCAAAGATTTTCTTTTGAAAAAAATCAAAGTTTTTAAATATAAAACACTCATTGCAAACGTTTTAGTTAGAACACCCGTATGCAATCCGTCAGCTTCCCCAGGAAGCTAAGGGAAAATGTGCCGAGCAGGATTTCTGCATCTCTTCAACACAAACAGTTGTTTTGCATGACCCGTGTGCAACCACTTACAAACAATTGGGTAAGATTTGCATATCTGTCATTTTGGGTATGTTGCCATTTGTCAAACTGGAAAGATTGACATTTGTTTACCTAGTAACATTGCCATTTGTCAACCTTGTAACACTGCGATTTGTCAAAATATGCAGCTAAAAATCACTAGCACTATCTAATTTTTGCAACTAAAATCACTAGCACTGTTCATATGGACACCACTAGCAGGTGTGAGTTGATGGACACATATGCAAATGTACTATTGATTACATATAACAAGTCATCAACCCACAACGACAACGAGGATACACGTTGGACTATAGATCATTTCCAGCAAAACATTCTAGTAAAGTTTTTCTCACACAACAAATAACAAAGCGATTAAATGAACTTCAGCTCAACCACTCGTCGGCGTTGGAGACGCTTGCTTTGAATCAGAAGTGATTCTTTGGGAAGGGCCAGCTACTGTCAATCTCGAAACCAACCCAGGACCGATCAACCAGGCTGAAGCAGGCTATGTCAGTACCCATAGTGCGATGGTAGGGAAGCATAGCAATGGTCGAGGTATAGATACATTTGCTTCTCATAAATTGTAGTAACGTTGTGTCAACAACAGCTGGATCACCTTTCACCATCATTGGATAATTTTGTCCAAGGAAGAGCGAGTTTCCTCCAAGACTTTCAATACTGAACCAGGGAGAAGGTGTTGGCGCTAGTACACTAGTATCCATCCCGAATACCCTGCAACGAATGTTGGAATAGGTCCGGAGAGTGCGACCATGCGAGACAACACCTGCTTCCTTAGTAACCTTAGCAGTGCCCTGTATACAGACAAGAAGAGGTGATCCATCGGAATAAGCTGCCAGGCGCCACTGAGTATATGGGTCCTGGTCATCCTCATGCTCGTGATCATCCGCATCGTCATCTCCCCCTTGGTTACAAAATTTTTCACGTATAAGTGGTGGAATGTTACAGGACCTTGGAAACACAAGAAGGTTAATTAATTAGTAAAGGGAAACTAGCTAACCCGCATGCATGTGGATGAAAAAATTATAATTACGATGGAAGACAAACATACCGAAAGCATGATGATTCCATGCAAAAATAGTGCCATGAGTGGTGGCAGCAAACACAAGACCCTCGTATTGAATTGCATCACAGTACTCATCCGTGTACATAAATTGATTTTTGAGCAATATCCATCGAGGCGTGGAAGTAAGGAAAGCAACAAGCTTTTAGAAGATAGCAACAACTTCATAGTTCATGTAATCCCAAGAGGGGTTGGCTACTCAAAAAATTGTTATCTTCCGTAGACGACAATTACCATGATCGTATTTGAACTCACATAGATCATCTGTGTGCTCAACCTCTAGGCAGTCTGAGATTTTTGGAAGTGGAACCCTGTGACGAGTGTACACATTCACAAGGTCCCACTCGCAGTTGTACCCAATATAAACAACCCAATCTTCGTTTGCGCCTGCCCAAGCCTTGCCCTCAAGCGATGGCATCTTAACATCACACATATCATTATCAAGCGACATCAACTTGCACAAGGCAAGGCTTCAGTTGTCCCCGCGCCAGTCAGCAGGGTCACGACGAACAAGATACGGGAGATCAAACCGCTCCTAGACCCTTGGGTTGCTTGTAATGATTTTATTAGTTGATTCAAGAATGGTCTTGAGCGAACCTGCCATGCTAGCCGAGGTGATGACGTCGCACCGATCAATGAGTTCCTCCACTGCGTCATCATTCATATCGGGGCAAGAATAACGGGGTCGTTTCCGGCCTATTTCCTCCATGGAGAAGACGATTGAACAATAATGGCAGAAGGAAGGGTGAAGGCAAATGGAGGAGGGAGGAAGAGCATGCGACAACAGTTCCAAATTGAGAGGGAAAGGTGAAGAGTTGGTGGACGGTTGCCACGGTACACGAAGAGGCGCCTGGGGAGCGAACGGTTGCCACAGAGGTCTCACACTGACGACAAGGGCTGAGTGAACCGCATGCGTATATCACAGACACCTTGATCTGGCAGACCGCTTCTTTTGTGTTGCCTAATCACAAACAGTTCATCCGAGTGAACCGTATGTTGTATATAGCATGCACCTTCATCTGGTTGCCCATTTCTTTCGTGTTGCCTAATCACAAATAGTTCATCCAAGTGAACCGTATGCTGTGTATCACACACGCCTTCATCTGGCTGCTCATTTCTTTTGTTCTTCCTCATCGCAAACAGTTAATTGAACTGAACCGTACGCCCTTCATCGCACATGCAACTAAAATCCGAACCTTGTTTGATGCATCCATCATCAAAAATGTTTTATACATTTTGACGGTTTTCATACACCACCGTTTGCGATTATTGCATCGCACACAGTTTCTCGAAGGGTCTCTGATCGTAGTGTCGTGTTAGCAGCATCCTGCAGTAGTGGTCACATCACCAAACTTTAAGAAACGATAGCTTAGGTTTCTTGCCAAACCATAGTTCATACGGTGTCGTCTCAACGGATCTAAACGGTGCACTATTTAACATGAATGCGGTTGTCTCTAATGCATAACCCCAAAACGATAGTGGTAAATTGGTAAGAGACATCATAGAACGCACCATATCTAATAAAGTATGGTTACGACATTCGGACACACCATTACGCTGTGGTGTTCCTGGTGGCGTGAGTTTTGAAACAATTCCACATTGTTATAAATGAAGGCCAAACTCGTAACTCAAATATTCGCCTCCGCGATCAAATCGTAGAAAATTTATTTTCTTGTTACGATGATTCGCCACTTCACTCTGAAATTCCTTGAACTTTTCAAATGTTTTAGAGTTGCATTTCATCAAGTAGATATATCCATGCCTACTCAAATCATCTGTGAAGGTCAGAAAATAACGATACCCACCGCGTGCCTCAACACTCATTAGACCACATGCATCGGTATGTGTTATTTCCAATAAGTCATTAGCTCACTCCATTATTTCGGAGAACGGAATTTTAGTCATCTTGGCCATGAGGCATGGTTCGCGAGTATCAAATGATTCATAATCGAGTGATTCCAAAAGTCCATCTTTATGGAGTTTCTTCACGCGCTTTGCACCAATATGAATATGTGTATCACTACATCGAGATTCAATAAGAATAGACCATTCATCAAGGGTGCATGACTATAAAAGATATTACTCATATAAACAGAACAACTATTATTCTCCGATTTAAATGAATAACCGTCTCGCAATAAACAAGATCCAAATATAATGTTCATGCTCAACGCTGGCTCCAAATAAAAATTATTGAGGTCTAAAACTAATCCCGAAGGTAGATGTAGAGGTAGCATGCTGACGGCGATCACATCAACCTTGGAACCATTCCCGACGCGCATCGTCACCTTGTCCTTAGCCAATCTTCGTTTATTCCATAGCTCCTGCTTTGAGTTACAAATATGAGCAACCAAACCAGTATCAAATACCCAGGCGCTACTACGAGCATTAGTAAGGTACACATCAGTAACATGTATATCAAATATACCTTTGTTCACTTTGCCATCCTTCTTATCCGCCAAGTATTTGGGGTAGTTCTGCTTCAAGTGACCATTTCCTTTGCAATAGAAGCATTCAGTTTCAGGCTTGGGTCCAGCTTTGGGCTTCTTCACGAGAGCGGCAACTTTCTTGTCATTCTTCTTGAAGTTCCCTTTCTTTCCCTTGCCCTTTTTCTTGAAACTAGTGGTCTTGTTAACCATCAACACTTGATGCTCCTTCTTGATTTTTCTACCTCTGCGACCTTAAGCATTGCGAAGAGCCCGGGAATCATTTTCGTCATCCCTTGCATATTATAGTTCATCACGAAGCCTTTGTAGCTTGGTGGCAGTGACTGAAGTACTCTGTCAATAACACTCTCAACTAGAAGATCAATTCCCAGCTAAGTCAAGTGGTTATGATACCCAGACATTTTGAGTATGTGTTCACTGACAGAACTATTCTCCTTCATCTTGCGCTATAGAACTTGTTGGAGACTTCATATCTCTCAACCCGGGCATTAGCTTGAAATATAAACTTCAGCTCTTGGAACATCTCATATGCTCCATGACATTCAAAATGTCTTTGAAGTCCCGGTTCTAAGTCGTAAAGCATGGCAGACTAAACTATCGAGTAGTCATCACATCGAGTCTGCCAGACGTTCATAACATCTGCAGTAGCTCCTGCAGCAAGTCTGTCACCTAGCGGTGCATCAAGGACATAATTCTTCTATGCAGCAATGAGGACAATCTCAGGTTACAGACCCAGTCCGTGTAGTTGCTACCATCATCTTTCAACTTAGCTTTCTCTAGGAACGCATCAAAATTCAGGGGAACGGTAGCACAAGCCATTGATCTACAACATTGATATCCAAAACTATTAATACTAAATTCATGATAAATTAAGTTCAATTAATCAAATTACTAATGAACTAACACTTAAATAAACATCCCTCAAGTTGTCTAGGTGATACATGATCCAAATCAACTAACCCATGTCCGATCATCACGTGAGATGGGGTAGTCATCAATGGTGAACATCTCCATGTTGATCATATCTACTATATGACTCACATTCGACCGTTCGGTCTCCAATGTTCCGATACCATGTCTGTATATGCTAGGCTCGTCAAGTTTAACCCAAGTATTCTGCATGTGCAAAACTGTCTTACACCCGTTGTATGTGAACATAGAGTCTATCACACTCGATCATCACGAGGTGCTTCGAAACGACGAACTTTGGCAACGGTGCATACTCAGGGAGAACACTTTTATCTTGAAATTTAGTGAAGGGATCATCTTATAATGCTACCGCCGTTCTAAGCAAAATGAGATGCATAAAGGATAAACATCACATGCAATCAAAAATATGTGACATGATATGGCCATCGTCATCTTGTGCTTTTGATTTTCATCTCCAAAGCAATGTCATGATCTCCATAGTCACCGCTTGACACCTTGATCTCCATCGTTGCATCGGGGTCATCTCGCCAACTATTGCTAATGCATAGCGATAAACTAAAGCAATTACATGGTGCTTGCACTTCATACAATAATTAAGAGACAACCCTAAGGTTCCTGCTGTTGTCGATATTACAAAACATGATCATCTCATACAACAACATATATCACATCACGTCTTGACCATATCACATCACAACATGCCCTGGAAAAACAAGTGAGACATCCTCTACTTTGTTGTTGCAAGTTTTACGTGGCTGCTATAGGCTTATAGCAAGAACCGTTCTTAGCTACGCAAAAACCACAACAATGATTATCAAGTTTGTTGTTTTAACCTTCTTCAAGGACCGGCCATAGTCAAATTTGATTCAACTAAAGTAGGAGAAACAGACACTCGCCAGCCACCTTTATGCAAAACAAGGTGCATGTCAGTCGGTGGAACCGGTCTCATGTGCGTGGACATGTAAGGTTGGTCCGGGCCGCTCCGTCCCACTATGCCGCCGAATCAAAATAAGACGTTGGTGGTAAGCAGTATGACTATCACCGCCCACAACTCCTTTGTGTCATACTCGTGCATATCATCTATGCATAGACCTAGCTCGGATGCCACTATTGGGAAACGTTGTATGGAAAACAAAAAAATCTACACACACGCAAGATCTATCCATGGAGATGCATAGTTACGAGAGGGGAGAGCATCTTCATACCCTTGAAGATCGCTAAGCGGAAGCGTTAATCAACATGGTTGATGTAGTCGTACACCTTCACGATTCGTCACGATCAAGTACCGAACGTACGACACCTCCATGTTCTGCACACGTTTAGCTCGATGACGTCCTCGCCTTGTCAATCCAGCAAGTGGGGAGAAGTAGTAGCTGAGTTCCGGCAGCACGAAGGCATGGTGACGGTTGGTGATGAAGAACCTGTAGGGAATCGTTGCATGCAAAAACAAAAAAATTCTACGCACACGTAATGATCTATCCATGGAGATTGATAACCCACAAGTATAGGGACCGCAACAATTTTCGAGGGTAGAGTATTCAACCCAAATTTATACATTCGACACAAGGGGAGCCAAAGAATATTTGAAGTGCAGCTGAGTTATCAATTCAACCACATCTGGAGATTAATTATCTGCAGCAACATGATCAGTAGCAAAGTAATATGATAGTTTGGATAATAGTGACAGTAGCAATGGTAACGGTAACAGTGATAGCAATAGTTTTGTAACAAGTGCAACTGTAACGTAGCAGTAGTAATTTAGCAAGAACAATATAAGATAAATTCGTAGGCATTGGATCAGTGACATGTTGGATGATATTCATCATGAGACAGTTATAACCTAGGGCGATATGACACTAGCTCCAGTTCATCAGTATAATGTAGGCATGTATTCTGTAAATAGTCATACGTGCTTATGGAAAGATCTTGCATGCCATCTTTTGTCCTACCCTCCCGTGGCAGCGGGGTCCTATTGGAAACTAAGGGACTTTAAGGCCTCCTTTTAATAGAGAACCGGAACAAAGCATTAACACACGGTGAATACATGAACTCCTCAAACTACGGTCATCATCGGGAGTGGTTCCGACTATTGTCACTCCGGGGTTGCCGGATCATAACACGTAGTAGGTGACTATAACTTGCAAGATCAGATCTAGAATATGGATATAATGGTGATAACATAAACGGTTCAGATCTGAAGTCATGGCACCCGGGCCCAAAGTGACAAGCATTAAGCATGGCAAAGTCATAGCAACATCAATCTTAGAACATAGTGGATACTAGGGATCAAGCCCTAACAAAACTAACTCAATTACATGATGAATCTCATCCAACTCCTCACCAACCAACGAGCCTACGAAGGAATTACTCACTCCCAGTGGGGAGCATAATGGAATTGGTGATGGAGAAGGGTTGGTGATGACGAAGAACGAAGACCCCCCCCCTCTCCGGAGCCCCAAACGGACTCCAGATCTGGCCTCCCGATGAAGAACAGGATGTGATGGCGGCTCCGTCTCGTGGATCGCGATAATTCTGTCTCGCTGATTTTTTCTGGAAAAATAGGATTTTATAGCATCGGTTTCAGGGTATGCGGGGCCACCAGGTGGGGACAACCCACCTGGGTGTGCCAGGAGGGGGGCGCCCTGGTGGGTTGTGCCCACCAGGCGCCCCCATCCGGTGGGTCTTGGCTCCAAAAATTCTTATTATTGATATAAAAAATCCTTGCAAAGTTTCGTTCCATTTCGAGAACTTTTATTTCTGCACAAAAACAACAACATGGTAGTTCTGCTGAAAACAACGTTGGTCCGGGGTTAGTTTCATTCAAATCATGCAAATTAGAGTCCAAAACAACAGGAAAAGCGTTAGGAAAAGTAGATACGTTGGAGACGTATCAACTCCCCTAAGCTTAAACCTTTGCTTGTCCTCAAGCAATTCAGTTGATAAACTGAAAGTGAAAAAGAAAAACTTTTACAAACTCTGTTGCTCTTGTTTGCATAAATAAGCTTAAATAGCACCCAGGTTTTCAACCAACATTGTAACTAACCATGCCAACAATAACTCTTAAAAATTATATTAACTCATATCAATGACATAATCAGCTAGCGAGCAATAATAAGATATCTCAAATGGCAACACGTTGTCAAAACAACCATGATGTAATATGACAATAGTGGTATCTCGCTAGCCCTTTCTGAGACCGCAAAACATAAATACAGAGCACCTCCAAAGTCCGAGCAGCGACTAAACATTATAATTCATGGTAGTAAAGATCCAGTCATGATGCACCCAACATTAGCTACACACAATGCATAAGCATGACAACAGTGCTCTCAGGTTCTGGCGCTTAATTTAGAAGCTGATGACACAACATAAAAGTAAATAGATAGTCCCTTCGCAGAGGGTAGCAGTGATTTGCAGAGGTGCCAGAGCTCAAGTTTTTAAAACAGAGGTAAAAGATATTTTGAGACATGCACCCTTCTCATTTACTTCATGACTATCAGTTATCAATATCTTCCATGCTAAGCATGCTAGTGGCGGTTCCCAAGGGATAAAAGTAAAGGTTTACTCCCCCTCCACCAAAAATCACACTGCACGGCTTGTCTGAAATAACGGGTGCCGTCCAAACCAACAACAGTCCCGAGGGAGTTTTGTTTAATTATTTGCAATTTTGAGTTCGGGACTGGGAATCCCTATTACCGCCCTTTTCTCGTGCGATGGCGAGTGAATAAACACTTGACCTGAGAATAACCCGCTTAGCATGGAAGATACATACCACCTCCTGTCGTTCCATGAAGATCAAGGCACACAAAAAGGATATTTATTAGAAGTTTTTAGAGGTGGCACATGCAAATTTATTTAGGACAACAGGGTAATACCGCATATTGGTAGGTATGTTGGACTCATCTGGAATAACTTTGGGTTCAAGGTTTTTGATGTACAGGCAGAATTCTCACTTAGTACAGGCGAAGGCTAGCAATTAGATTGAGAAGCAGTCATCTAGAGAGCAACAACGGTCATGAACAGGCATTTTGCATAAGTAACATTCGACACTAGCATGAGTAGGATATGAACACCATGAACATTAATATCATTGTAACATCTCAGTTTTCAATTTGGATGTTATTTAGATCATTCATATGCATCCATGATTTATGCATTTTTGCCCATTTATTTTATTTGAAATTTTGATCCAAGGGGCCTTAAGCAACTGAAGGACCAACTGAGATAGTTGGAGGTTTTCCCCAAAATCCATTTTTTGAATTTTCACAATTGGCAAATTAGATCAAATTGTTTTATTTAGATTTTTTTCAATTATTTCAAATAATAAAATAAAGAGAGAAGATAAAAGGACTTCTGCAAAAACAGCAAGGAAATATTGGAAATTGAAATTTTGAATAAAAATATATTTATTTGATTTTATTTGCAATATTATTTATTTTATTTCGAAGTTTATTTGCACAAAAAATGTTTTTTATTTTAGGCATTTAGGCCCAAAAAAATGTTCACGAGGTCATTAATAAGGCCATATAGCTATGTGATTTTTTCTGGAATTTTTAAAAATATATTTATCTATGTTTTCCATGTTTTTCTTATTTCTGGAAAATGATATAAAAAAAACTTTCGGACCGACCGAACTGGGCCGTGCCCAGCCCAGCTGGCCCAGCCACGCGCCCGCCTCGTCTTTCTCGAGCAATCCCCTGCCGCCGCCGTGTCCTCCTCGGACATGCCCGCCGCGGTCTCTCCCTTGCCCCTCCCGCAAGCCGCCGCCTCCCCCTCCCCTTTATAAGCCGACCCCGGACCCCCCTCTCCTCACAACAACAGCAGCAGTAGCCGCCGCCCCTGCAAGCCACCGTCACCACTGCCGTTGAAGCCGCCGCAGCCATCTCGCATCGCCCCGCCCCGCGTAGCCACCGCCGCAACCGCTCCACCCATTGCCCGGCGCTGAAGCCGCTGCCGCCGTCGCCCGCCTCGCCGCCGGAGATGCCGCCGTCGCCGGTAACCACCGCCGAACCGTCGGTTTTCGTTTTTTGGTTTTCTTTAAAACCCGATTTAATATTTATTTTAGTTATTTAGCCAACGTTCGTTCGTTTAGGTTCTGTAGCGAATAGATTCATTAGATTAGGTTCCGTAGCGAACGTCCGTTCGGTAGATTTTTCTTTTTTCTTTTAGTTTTCTTCTAGGGACCTATTCATAAGTTTTCTTTCGCAGATTAGCCCCTAGTTTTCAAACGATCACGACTTTTAAACCTTTCATCCAAATTCGATGAAACCAATGCCAAATTCTTCGTTATGACCCCCTCTATCTAGATAACTAACTTAACAGTATCTTTGAAAGTTTAAAATTTGATTTCAAATATATTTGAATTTGAACTTCTTTTCTTCATAACTTGAGTTTCGTAATTCCGATTTGACTGATTCTTTGTGCAAATCAAAGCTCTTGACCTAAACTTTTTGTTAAGATCTTATCCACATAATTTAAGTGCTGTTAGAAATCGTTTTCTGTTTGGAAGTGTTATTCGCTTAATTTTTGAGGTTTGCAAATCTTTTTCTTCAGTTTACTTTGCATCTTCGTGCTTGAGTGCTTATGTATGCCATTGTTTGTCTATGATAGATTTTCCGGAGTGCGAAGCTTGCTACTACGAGTCTCTAGGGTTTAGCGATCATCAACAAGGCAAGTTACACTTGTTCATTCTCAGTTTTATTATGCATTAGTTACACCCTCAAAGATTGCATGAGTAGGATTGGGAAGATGTGGTTATTGCTATGTAGTTCATGAGGTAGGAACCTATTACCTTTGATCACACCGGGAATATACGTTATGCTCATATTCCTTAGCCATGCTAGTAGACGAGGTTGGTATGTGAGAATCATGTAAGTTGTGAGAGTTATTAATTAAGGATAACTTAAGGTGCCAACATTAATACACATCTGGGTGGATTGGTTGCGGGCACCTAAAGAATCCAGTGTTGTCCTAGGAGATCCCGGAGTACCCGTGTGATCATCCTATGGAATGCCACCCAAGCTCAAAGGGATCATATAACTATTCATTCCTAGAAACTTCCGTGTGCAGCCACAAGCCATTATGGGCTCTAGCATAGTTGAGTAAGTTGTGTGACCTCTTTCAGTGCTAGACTAGCATATGTAGGGGAAAGTAGGTGTACCGGTCTACCTAGAGTAAAGAGTTAATGCTTCAGAAAGACTGTGTCTTGATCTTCCGATCATGGAGGTGGTCGAGTCTTGTGGGGAAAAGTGCGCAACCTCTGTAGAGTGTACAAACTAATCATGATTAGCCATGTCCCCAGTTATGGACAATTTTGAGTATCTAGAAGTGAATTATCTATTGATCTCATCATTTCGTCTAATGAAATTGTTGGGTTAATATTTTATACTTGGTAATTTGGGATTGAGTTGGAGGAACCTTCTCAATAATGGCATAAACTTGGTAGTAAATGAAAATTTATTCCTTTGTTGTAGGGAAAACTTAGCTTTATGCAAATATTAAACTTAGAGCCTCCACCAGCCAAATATGCATGTAGTGATAGTTATTGCTCTATAGTGTGATCTTGCCAGCATATTCCATGTGCTGACCTACACGGCTGCAACGTCTCATGTTGCAGAATTTTCAGACGAGGATTAAGGTGCGATAAGTCGTTGTCGTGCACTCCGTTTTGCCGTGGAGTTGGATGGACTCATTTATCTTCAAAGCTTCTGCATTTATTTTAATTAGTTGGCCTTCAAATATATTAATGTAATAAATACTCTTTATGAGGACCTCGATGTAATGAGTGTGTGACTGAACTTTGTTATAAATCCTCGAGTACTGTGTGTGTCGGCATTATCGATCTAGGGATGACACTTAAGTACAGAGACTTCGATCCATTGGGATCGGGTCACTACAATAATGGAGGCTATGTTGGTTTTGATTCAACTACATGCATGAACATGTGGCAAGTCAAGCCACTCGAACATTCAGAGGAGGATACCATATCATCATACTACATCACAATCATTTTAACGCAATGTTGATATCCAAGATAAATCATTATCCACTCCCAGCTACTTATGCATGGCATGAGAAACTACAATATCTAATTGTCATTGCAAACATGTTTAATCATAATGGGCTAAATCATGGATACTAGGTTAAACATATTTACAGAAACAGAACAAGTCGAGTTCATACCAGTTTCTCTCTTCTATGACCAGTTCATCGAATATCGTCATTATTCCCTTTCACTTGCACGACCGAACGATATGAAAATAATAATAGTGCAAGAGTGTCGTGGACTAAGCTCGAATCTGCAAACATTTTATTCAACAGGAGAAGACAGGTAAAATGGGCTCTTTATTAGATCAATAGCTATTCATGTGAGAGCCACTCAACATTTTCATCTTGGTCTTCTCCTTGGTACAACTCGAATAAAAAAGAAAAGAAATTCAGAGGAACACACTCTTCTCACCGGCAAGTCTTCTCCTTTTGTCATGCCACCTTTTAACCTTTTCTTTAAATAGTTTGGCATTCTCACAAGCCTGGGTTCTCCATTCATCAAGTGAGATAATGTCAAAAAACCTCTTCTCACCGGCAAGTTTGAAATCATAATTGAGCTCTTTAATGGCCCAATATGCCTTATGTTCTAGTTTGAGAGGTAAGTGACATGCTTTTCCATAAACGATCTTATACCGATACATACCCATAGGATTTTTATATGCAGTTCTGTAAGCCCATAATGCATCATCAAGTTTCTTGGACCAATTCTTTCTAGATCTATTAACATTCTTTTGCAAAATTAATTTAAGCTCTCTATTACTCAATTCTACTTGACCACTAGACTGTGGGTGATATGGAGATGCAATTCTATGATTAACATCATACTTAGCAAGCATTTTACAAAAGGCACCATGAATAAAATGTGAACCACCATCAGTCATATACTATCTAGGGACTCCAAACCTCAAAAAAATAACTTCTTTCAGCATCTTAATAAAAGTGTTATGATCAGCACTACTAGTTGGAATAGTTTCTACCCACTTAGTAATGTAATGAACAACAACTAAAATATGTGTATACCCATTAGAGGAAGGAAACGGTCCCATATAATCAAAGCCCCAGACATCAAATGGTTCAATAACAAGTGAATAATTCATAGGCATTTCTTGACATCTACTAATATTACCAATTATTTGACATTCATCACAAGACAAGACAAACTTACGGGCATCCTTGAAGAGAGTAGGCCAATAAAAACCAGATTGCAGTACCTTATGTGCAGTTCTATCTCCAGCATGGTGTCCTCCATAAGCCTCGGAGTGACACTTGCATAGGATCTGTTCCTTTTCATGCTCAGGTACACAAAGTCTAATAACACCATCTACTCCTTCTTTATAAAGGTGTGGGTCATCCCAAAAGCAATGTCTTAAATCATAGAAGAACTTTTTCTTTTGCTGGTATGTGAAACTAGGTGGTATAGATTTAGCAACAATATAATTAGCATAATCAGCATACCATGGAGCAGTACGAGAGGCATTTATGACAGCTAATTGTTCATCAGGAAAGCTATCATCAATAGGTAGCGGGTCATCAATAACATTCTCTAACCTAGACAAGTTGTCTGCAATGGGGTTCTCAGCTCCCTTTCTATCAATAATATGCAAATCAAATTCTTGTAGCAAGAGAACCCATCTAATAAGTCTAGGTTTACCATCTTTATTTTCCATAAGATATTTAATAGCAGCATGATCAGTGTGAACAGTTACTTTAGAATCAACTATATAAGGTCTGAACTTATCACAAGCAAATACAACTGCGAAAAACTCCTTTTCAGTAGTAGCATAATTTCTCTAGGCACTGTCCAGAGTCTTACTAGCATATTGGATAACATTTAATTTCTTATCAACCCTTTGTCCTAAAACAGCCCCTACAGCATAATCACTAGCATCACACATAATTTAAAATGGTAAATTCCAATCAGGAGGGTGAACAATAGGTGCAGAAATTAAAGCTTTCTTAAGTATTTCAAATGCTTCTACACAATCATCATCAAAGAAAAAAGGAACATCTTTTTGTAAGAGATTAGTCAGAGGCCTAGAAATTTTAGAGAAGTCCTTAATGAACCTCCTAAAAAACCGGCATGACCAAGGAAACTTCTTATACCTTTAATGTCCTTAGGACACGACGTCTTTTCAATAGCATCAACCTTTGCTTTGTCCACTTCAATACCCTTTTTCAGAAATTTTATGCCCCAAGACAATACCTTCATTAACCATAAAGTGACACTTCTCCCAATTCAAGACAAGATTAGTTTCTTCCCATCTCTGCAAAATTCGATCAAGGTTGCTTAAGCAATCATCAAAAGAAGTTCCATAAACAGAAAAATCATCCATGAATACCTCAACAATCTTTTCACAAAAGTTAGAGAATATAGCAGTCATACATCTTTGAAAGGTAGCAGGTGCATTGCATAAACCAAAAGGCATACGTCTATAAGCAAAGGTACCGAAAGGGCAAGTAAAAGTTATCTTTTCTTGATCCTCTTTTTACACAGGTATTTGAGAGAAACCAGAATAACCATCTAGAAAGAAAAAATGTGTATGTTTGGATAATCTTTCTAGCATTTGATCAATAAAAGGTAAAGGTAATGATACTTTTTAGTGGCTTTATTTAATTTCCGGAAATCAATTACCATTCTATAACCTGTAACAATTCTTTGTGTGATCAGTTCATCTTTATCATTAGGAACAACAGTAATACCTCCCTTCTTAGGGACACAATGGACAGGAATTACCCACCGACTATGTCACACCCTAGCTAGTCATGCATTAGAGTGTTGCATCATGTTTACTCTTTCATCAGAAACTTGAAATGGGGATTTGTGAAACCCTCAGAATCATTTCTGAAAATGATCCAAATAAAAATTTCTCCAAAAAGGTCCAAGAAAATGCTCATGTTGCTCTCTGAAAATATTGGACAGAGATAAAAATCAAACCAATATTTTTAAGAGCTCAGAAGTATTTATTTTGGGCATTTGGAATTAATGCATAAATATTTGCATTGGAAATATATTAGTTATATATATTAATATATGTCCAAAAATTATGCCATCTGTTGGGGAGCTCTGGAATAATATATCTAGCTCCTGCAAAAATTGGCATAAGGTTATAAAATGATTTAATATTTTATTTAAATCAAAACAAATGTCAGGAATTAGAAAAACAAAAATAAATAAAAGGGAGAACCTTACCTGGGCCTTTTACCTGGCGCCTCTGGCCCAGCCAGCTGGCCGGCCCAGCCCACCTCCTCCTCTGTCGTCTTCGTCGTCGACAGAGGGAGGGGAGTGTGCTCGGCGCGCGCGCGCGCCACCGTGGCACGCCACCTGCTCGCCTGCCTGCCTGCCCCTCCCCTCCTCGTCTGGATGGCCTGGAACGACGCCACGCCCTCCCCCGTTCTCTCTCACTCTCCCTCGGTTCTTCCCCTCCTCTCCCTCGCTCTCTCTCTCACGGCCGAACACCACCATCGCCGCCGTTCGCCATAGCAGCCGTCACCGGCCACCCCTCGCCCCTCCGCTGAGCTCAGGAGCTCCGCCGCGACCCCCTCTTCCTCCCCACCAAGCCAAGCCCCTCGGGAAGCTCTGCATCGCCTCCACGCCATCGTCTTCCTCCTCGGGCTCCGACCACCATCGCCGTCGATTCGCCGTCTCCAGCGCGTCCCCGAGCCCGCTTCGACGCCCACTGCAACCGCGGTGAGCTCCGCCACCGTTTCCCCCTCTTTTCCCCCTCGTTCCCGCACCGTAACCCCGTTTCCCACCACGGCCGAACCTCCGCCGTCGCCGAGCTCGCCGTCGACGCAGCTCCGGTGACCATTTGGTCACCCCGGCGAGTCCAACAAGTCCGTAAGGACCCGTAGAGCCCCTCCAGCGCCTCAGCTCCCTCGCTTGCGAGCAGCAGCACCGATCCCGACCGCACCCGAACTCTGGCCGCCGCTCACGAGCTCGCCGTCGTTGGTACCGGCCACCACAGGCACGGCCACCACCACCGTTCGACGCGCGGGAGCAAGGGCTCTCCAACGAGCCCAAGCACGGCCTCGCCCGTGCCCTGTAGCGCGTTTCCGTATCGCGCCGCCGTCTCGGGCCTCGCCGGCGTCATGTCGCCGGTGGGTTTGACCTGTTCGACCTGGGGTTTGACCCACCCAGGGTCACTGACACGTGGGCCCCGTCGGCCAGGTGGTCAGATTAGTGCTAATCACTGTTAGTTAACCCCCTGACACTGACCAGTGGGCCCCAGCGCCACTAATTCCTAATTAGGATTAAATTAACCCTGTTAAACCCCCCTGTCACTGACGTGTGGACCCCACACGTCAGGTTTGACCCCAGCCAGCCGCAGTTGACCACTGACGTCATGCTGACGTCATGCTGGCGCAATATATATATTTCTGGATTTAATTTAAATCAGGAAATTCCAGAATATTATTTAAACTTCAAAAATTCATAACTTTTATTCTGTAACTCCAAATCAGACAAATTATATATGAAAAATGATCAGAAAAATCCAATCTATCCATCTGTACTATTTTCATGCATGATCAAACAAGTTAAATTGATGTTTTAAGCAGAACAAGGAAAAGCACTTTAAAAGGCCATGTTTGAGTTTGAAATTTGAATCTTTGATTCAAATTTGTTCAAACCCTTCTGGTTTTAGTTGCATTAGCCCAACACACTCATATTGCCATGTTTCATGCATGCATCATATTGTTGCACATTGTTTGGTGATGGTTGTGTATCGGTGTCCTTTGCGACAGGTTCTGCCCCCGAGGAGTACCGTGATTACCCTAACGAAGAACCGTATCAGTGCATCGAACCATCAGGCAAGCAACCAACCAATTGATCATATCGATACAATCCCATGTTCTCGCTCCTGCTCTCTTTTACTGCATTAAGACAACGCGTTTCAAACTGCTGTGTGCTACGGTAGTTGAACCCATTTCCTCTGCATGACCTGTCATTGCCACAGTAACTAGATGAAACCCACTAGCATGTGTAGGAGTTGATTGAGCCATATGTATGTGTTGCTCCTACCTTGCTATGCCTGCTATGCTTAGAGTTGTGTCAGGTCTGGTTCATCTGGGTGATGGGCTAGAGTGAAATGTTTATGTCGGTAATGAGAGTGGTGTGGTGAACACGATTTGGTAAAGGTATCGATGAGAGGCCATGTAGGAGTACATGGTGGGTTGTTTCATTGAAGCCGACCTTAAGCACTGAGATCTGTATGTGTGATTTAAGAATCAGCTACTACCATGCATTGGGCCCGAAACCAATGGACCCTCTCGGCTTCTTATTCACCCTAGTTCTCCGTCCAGGAATTGCAAGTAGTTTCTGGTGTTTGTAGCCTACTGGAGGCCGTGGACAGCGCTGACCGTAGGGGTGGGCTGTGATGCGGTAGGTACGTGGCACGGTGTACTGAATACCCGTTAGGTATCTCGGGAACCCTGTTCACATCGTTCGGGGCCGTATGGGAAACCTCGGCCGGACTCCCTGCGGATGGAACCTGGATAGGCGATAAACCTGGACTGGAGGCTTAGGTGGTTAGGTAGGTCGTGGCCGACACCCACGTTGGGCTTCCGCTTGAAGGTTGCCGAGTACATGTCGTGTAAACGACGGTAAGTGGTGAGAGCGTGTATGAAGAAGTACACCCCTGCAGGGTTAACATGATCTATTCGAATAGCCGCGTCCGCGGTAAAGGACTACTTGGTTGCCTATACAGTTCATAGACAAGTAAATGGAAACTACTAAAAGCCTCAAGATAAGTGTGAGTGCCGAGGATGGCTCTTCCGTAGGAAGACGGAGGTGGATCCTCGGTAGTGTATTGAAGTGGTGAGTAGTGGACTCGTGTGCGCAAAACCTTTTCGAGTTGGAGTCTAGTAGGTTAGCCTAGCCAAGAGTCAAAGCTGGCTTGCTGCAATAAGTCCACCAACCCTTCTTGATAACATGCATGTATGTAGGGTCTGATGTAAGTCTTGCTGAGTACCTTTGTACTCATGTTGCTATAATTTATATTTTTACAGAAGACGCTGCAACCCCTTCTGATGGGTTCTACGTAGACGTTGACATCAATGAGTAGGCTAAGACCCAGGTGGTGATCCTGAGCTTGTGAAGGACCACGTAATATAGCTAGGCTTTCCAAGCCTCTTTTATTTTACTAGTTGTCTGTACTCAGACAAGTTACTTCCGTTGCTGGTTTGTATGACTGTATGACTTGAATGTTGGGTCGTGAGACCCGTACCTTTGTCTATGTTATGTATGGCTCCCTGAGCCTTAAATAAAGTACTTGTGTCGTAGAGTCATGTTGTGATGCTTCGTTGTATTTGCACATATCGAGCATATTGTGTGTATGATTGAAATGCTTGGTATGTGTGGGATCTGACTATCTAGTTGTTTATCTTTAGTAGCCTCTCTTACCGGGAAATGTCTCCTAGTGTTACCGCTGAGCCATGGTAGCTTGCTACTGCTCTGGAACACTTAGGCTGGCCGGCATGTGTCCTTCTTCGTTCCTGTGTCTGTCCCTTCAGGGAAATGTCACGCTTTGAGTACCGGAGTCCTGTTAGCCCGCTACAGCCCGGTTTACCAGAGTCCTGCTAGCCCAGTGCTACAGCCCGGACCCACTTGCTGATGACCGACACATTCGAAGCTGGGTCATGGATGCCTGTCCCTATAAGTCTGTGCCACTTTGGGTTTACGACTAGTCATGTCAGCCCGGGCTCCTTATCATATGGATGCTAGCGACACTATCATATACGTGAGCCAAAAGGCGCAAACGGTCCCGGGCAAAGGTAAGGCGACACCCGTGGGGATGCCGTGCGTGAGGCCGCAAAGTGATATGAGGTGTTACCGGCTAGATCAATGTGACATCGAGTCGGGGTCCTGACAGCGTTGGTATCAGAGCCGGACTGCCTGTAGGTTCTCCAAGCCAAACTGGTCGATGTTGAGTCTAGAAATTCTTTAGTTATATGTAGGGGAATTGTTTGTGGGTTGGAACGTAAGGCTCTTTTACTCCTTTATCTTATGACATTCTGATCTGAGTCAGTCCATTCTTCCACCGGGGGTTAAGGAATTAGGGTCTATTCTCTCTATCAGGATCACGTGTTACTAATCAGTAGTACCTTATAGGTATGATGGATACAAGCCTAGTTCAGTTCTTCTACCATATTATGTTGCTAGGATGGACTCAGAATTTGATATGATGATGTTGAGTGTGTATGAAATCCTTTGTCAAATGTCTCAAAATCCTTTTTGAGCATTTACAGCTGTTATGCTGCTGAAATTTTGCTAGAAATTCTAATGCCTTTGCATTATGATTGTGCTTTCAGATGGCCACTCGCGACCTCAATCAAGTGGTTCGCCTGACTCGATGCCTAGATGTACCCGGCCATACTGCCAAGTTGGTCAGGGTAATGACTGAGGCTGGATACCGCTGGTATCCTGAGTACACGGTCGAAGAGCAATTCCGAGACTTTAATCAAAGCCAGTATCTCTGCACTGTCAGGATATTTCCATCTTATCCTAGATCCACAGAGCCCCTTCACTGCTCCTATGGACTCGGGGTTACTATTGAGATGGCTGTGCAGGATGCCGCCTACTCTATGATGACCATCATGCGAGTCAGATCTGGACTATTTCGGGACTCTGATTTCCGGTATATGCCAGGATCACTTCTGGGAGCACAAGGGTATCTCCAGGCTATCTATGCTGACCCCACCCAGGAGGATTCACGGACTCGCACCACTGCTGAGATGCTCGAGGATAAGGACCGTGAAAATCGGGCCTTGAGGTTAGAGCTCTTCAATACCCGTGCTGACCACTGGGCCACATTGACTCGGTTCGCACCGGCGGTGCAAGCTGGATATTCAGATATGCGCGATCTCTATCCTGTGAGATCTGCTCTGCCAGACGTGATGGGTTGGCGTGATGTAGGAGGCATCACCCCACCTCGCGGTCCCCGCAGGCCACCGTCTGTTGGTCCAAGGCCTCATCCTAGCCCCTATGGTCCACAAGCTCCGCGAGATCGTCTGTTTCTGGATGATCATGTTGAGCTTCCAGGCTATGGAGGTGACTTCTACGAGGACTACTACGGATCGGTCTGAGTTAGTGGTAGTGTCACTAGTTCGCACTAGCTGTGTCGTCTATCGTCCCGCGTGACTCGTGGGATATGACCTAGTTTGTACTCTTTCCGGAGGTGTAGAAAAATAATGTATAGGAGCTTGGGATGCCTCCGATGAGATGTAATCCTCTTTTCACCGTAATAGTACTTTGTTTGGTCTTGTACTAAACCCTGTATGGTGTGTATGACGATGGAATAAAAGAAGCAGTTTCTGTATCTACCATGTCATACGGATGATCATCTTGCATCTCGAGTTATTCCTTACATTTTGTATCCTATGTTGGAATTTTATCATCCTGACTAAATCATTGTCTTGTTTACCTAGGATGGTCAACACGCGCACTAACCCTGCTCCTCAAGAGCAGGCCGAAGGCAGTGAAGTCAGGGATGCAAATCTGCCTCATCCTCCTTCACTAGCCGAGGTTATGATGGAAGCTGAGAGAAACAAGCGGGAGACCAACCATTTGTTGGAGCGTATTGAACAGAACACATCACACCATCAGAGGACTAACGTGGTGTCACTCAGTGATTTTATCAAATTACATCCACCCACGTTCCACCACTCCGTCGAGCCTCTCGACGCTGATGACTGGCTTCGCAGTATCTCTCACAAACTGCGTTCCGCGCTGGTAGCGGAGGCTGACAAGGTCACCTTTGCTACATATCATCTTGAAGGCCCCGCCAGTCTATGGTGGGAGAATTATGGAGCTATGCGCCCAGCGGGCCATGTCACTACTTGGGCTGAATTCAGCGAGGCTTTCCGTGAACATCACATTTCGGAGGGTCTCATGGACCGTAAACGTGAGGAATTTTGCAGTTTCACTCAAGGACGACTTTCTGTGGATGCTTACAGCAGGGAGTTTGGTAACCTCGCACGATATGCAACTGAGGAAGTGTCTACTGACGCCAAGAAGCAAGCAAGGTTCCGTAAGGGCCTTAGTCCTGAGCTTCGCCGCGACCTCCGTCTGCATGAGTGCACATCTTTTCAGAAACTTGTTAACAAAGCCATCAGTGCTGAAACTGGTCAGACTGACTATGACGCAACACGCAAGCATGGCTGTGACATGGGTTCCTCATCCGGTGCTGGTCCTCAGAAGCGCCGCGTGTGGGTACCCAACACCACCCTGCCACCCAGGTTCACACCGAGGCCATCTTTCCAGGCGCCTCGCCCTGTTCAACAGTCTGCACCAGCCAAGCCCTATGGGGGTCCAACCAACAATGCTCCTCCACGTACCAGTTCCGTGACTTGTTTCAAGTGTGGGGAATCTGGCCACTATATGCGTGAGTGTCCCCAGACCAACCCCAACCAGTCTGCTAAAGCTGTTGGCCGTGGCAAGCCGATAGGGAAAGTGTTCCACGCCAAGCCGGCCACCGCTTCACGTGGCCATGTCAACTGTATCTCGGCCGAAGAAGCTCAAGAGGATCCCAACGTCGTTCTCGGTACGCTTCTTGTTAATTGCCACCCGGCATCTGTTCTTTTCGATACAGGAGCCTCTCATTCTTTTATATCCGAAAATTATGCTCGTTTGCATAACGTCGCATTCGGTGATATGCCAACCTCTATGGTAATTCAAACTCCGGGATCCAAATAGCAAACTTCTAGAGTAAGCCATGGAAATGAAATCCAAGTCGACAGACTTGTTTTCCTCGCATCTTTGATAGCCCTTAAATCTTCAGATATTAATATCATTCTGGGTATGGACTGGATGTCAGCTCATCAAGCCAAAATTGATTGCTTCTCTAGGACTGTTCAACTCACCCATCCTTCGGGGAAGATAGTCAATGTCTTGACCCGAATAGCCAAGCGACAATTATATTCTCTTAACGCCAGCCCTTTGCCAGACCTTGAGGACGTTCCGGTAGTCCGTGACTTCCCGGATGTCTTTCCAGAGGAATTGCCAGGTGTTCCACCTGACAGGGATGTTGAGTTCGTAATAGACCTCATTCCAGGAACCGTTCCGATTGCTAGAAGACCCTATAAGATGGCACCCCTAGAACTAGCCGAGCTTAAGAAACAACTCGATGAGTCCTTGAAAAAGGGTTTCATCCGCCCTAGTTCATCTCCGTGGGCTTGCCCCGTCCTATTCGTCAAGAAGAAGGATGGTACGGACCGGATGGTTGTAGATTACCGACCTGTCAATTTGGTCACAATCAAGAACAAATATCCGCTTCCCAGGATCAACGACCTGTATGATCAGCTCGCTGGATCCTCAGTCTTCTCCAAGATGGATTTGAGGTTGGGCTACCATCAAATCAAAATCAGAAACGGGGACATTCCTAAAACGGCCTTTGTTACTCGTTATGGCCAATACGAGTACACCGTCATGTCCTTCGGTTTAGCAACGCTCCAGCCACCTTTTCTCGGTTAATGAACTCAATCTTCATGGAGTATTTGGATAAATTCGTCGTGGTTTACCTCGATGATATACTCATCTACTCCAAGAACGAGGAGGAACATGCCGAACATCTAAGGCTAGTGTTGAAGAAACTTCGAGAGCATCGCCTTTATGCCAAATTTTCTAAATGTGAATTCTGGTTGTCAGAAGTGACCTATCTGGGTCATGTAATATCTGGTAAAGGTATTGCTGTTAACCCTGAGCGAGTTCAAGCCGTCCTTAATTGGACTCCACCTGAATCGGTCAAGCAAGTTCGGAGTTTTCTGGGCTTAGCGAGCTATTGTCGTCGCTTTGTCGAGAACTTCTCCAAAGTTGCCAAACCTCTAACCGAACTCCTCAAGAAAGATAAGAAGTTCGAATGGACTCCACAATGTGAGCACAGCTTTCAGGAACTGAAAAGATGCCTGACCTCTGCTCCCGTACTGGTACCGCCAGACTTCTCCAAGGACTTTGTTATCTACTGCGACGCCTCGCGACAAGGACTAGGTTGCATCCTTATGCAAGATCGACACGTAATTGCCTACGCTTCACGGCAATTGCACCCACATGAGGAGAACTATCCTACTCATGATCTAGAGCTTGCAGCCGTAGTCTATGCACTTAAAACCTGGCGACATTACCTCCTCGGTAACCGTTGCGAAATATTCACTGATCACCAAAGTCTGAAGTACATTTTCACCCAACCGGATCTGAATCTCAGGCAAAGACGTTGGGTTGAGTTGATCACAGACTTCGACTTAGGAATAACCTACACCCCAGGGAAAGCCAACGTCATGGCTGATGCACTAAGTCGTAAATCTTATTGTAACAACCTGATGTTACAACAAAGTCAACCGCTTCTCCATGAGGAATTTCGGAAGCTTAACCTTCACATTGTACCTCAAGGTTTTCTTTCCACCTTGGTGGCAAAACCTACCCTTACGGATCAGATTATCAAAGCACAGAAGGTAGATCCGGGAATTTCCCGCATCAAGAGAAACATCCAGAAAGGAGTTGCGAATTGTTTCTCCATTAATGATCAAGGGGTCGTATACTTCGGGAATCGACTAGTGGTTCCCAAAGTGCGAAACCTGAGGCGATTGATCCTTAAGGAAGCTCATGAATCTCCTCTCACCATTCATCCCGGTAGTACTAAGATGTATCAGGACCTACGCCAGAGGTTCTGGTGGACTAGGATGAAGAGAGAAATTGCTCAGTATATTGCTAATTGCGACGTCTGTCGTCGTGTAAAAGCAGAGCATCAACGGCATGCTGGCACCCTTCAACCCTTAGCTATTCCTGAATGGAAATGGGATAAAATTGGTATGGATTTCATTACCGGTTTTCCCAGGACCAAGAGAGGGAATAATGCTATTTTCGTCGTTGTCGATCGTCTTTCCAAAGTAGCCCATTTCTTACCTGTTTGTGAGAGTATAACCGCTAGCCAGCTGGCAGACTTATACATCTCCCGAATAGTGTCCCTCCATGGTGTTCCTTTGGAAATTAACTCGGATCGAGGAAGTCTTTTCACCTCTCGATTTTGGGAAAGTTTCCAAAATGCTATGGGAACCTGTCTCTCCTTTAGCACCGCCTTCCACCCTCAGTCGAGTGGTCAAGTGGAACGCGTCAACCAGATTCTAGAAGACATGCTTCGAGGCTCTGTTATCTCATTCGGAATGGACTGGGAGAAGTGCCTTCCATTTGCCGAATTCGCTTACAACAACAGCTATCAATCTAGCTTGGGTAAAGCCCCTTTTGAAGTTCTCTATGGACGACGGTGTCGAACACCCCTTAACTGGTCAGAGACCGGGGAAAGACAATTCTTTGGCCCGGATATGATTCAGGAAGCATAAGAACAAGTTCGTATCGTTCGTGAAAAGTTGAAAACAGCCCAATCTCGTCAAAAGAGTCAATATGACCGAAAACATAAGGCTATGACTTTCGAGGTTGACGAGAAGGCTTATCTTCGGGTCACCCCTCTGAAGGGAACCCATCGTTTCGGTATCAAAGGCAAATTGGCTCCTCGTTACATTGGACCTTTTCGCATTCTCGCCAAACGAGGAGAAGTTGCCTACCAGTTGGAACTACCTCCGCACCTCTCCAGAGTCCACGATGTCTTCCACATTTCTCAACTCAGGCGTTGCTTCTCGGATCCTATCCGTGGAGTGGACCACGAAACGCTTGATCTCCAAGATAATCTTACATACCGAGAGTACCCCATTCGTATTCTCGATCAAACCGAACGTACCACCCGACGTCATAATATCAAGTTTCTCAAAGTACAATGGTCGCACCATTCTGAGGATGAAGCAACTTGGGAAAGGGAGGATCGTCTTCGACTCGAGTATCCCGCCTTCTTCCCGGAGGAACCCAAATCTCGGGACGAGATTCTTTTGAGTGGGGGTGAGTTGTCACACCCTAGCTAGTCATGCATTAGAGTGTTGCATCATGTTTACTCTTTCATCAGAAACTTGAAATGGGGATTTGTGAAACCCTCAGAATCATTTCTGAAAATGATCCAAATAAAAATTTCTCCAAAAAGGTCCAAGAAAATGCTCATGTTGCTCTCTGAAAATATTGGACAGAGATAAAAATCAAACCAATATTTTTAAGAGCTCAGAAGTATTTATTTTGGGCATTTGGAATTAATGCATAAATATTTGCATTGGAAATATATTAGTTATATATATTAATATATGTCCAAAAATTATGCCATCTGTTGGGGAGCTCTGGAATAATATATCTAGCTCCTGCAAAAATTGGCATAAGGTTATAAAATGATTTAATATTTTATTTAAATCAAAACAAATGTCAGAAATTAGAAAAACAAAAATAAATAAAAGGGAGAACCTTACCTGGGCCTTTTACCTGGCGCCTCTGGCCCAGCCAGCTGGCCGGCCCAGCCCACCTCCTCCTCTGTCGTCTTCGTCCTCGACAGAGGGAGGGGAGTGTCCCGGCGCGCGCGCGCGCCACCGCGCCACGCCACCTGCTCGCCTGCCTGCCTGCCCCTCCCCTCCTCGTCTGGATGGCCTGGAGCGACGCCACGCCCTCCCCCGTTCTCTCTCACTCTCCCTCGGTTCTTCCCCTCCTCTCCCTCGCTCTCTCTCTCTCACGGCCGAACACCACCATCGCCGCCGTTCGCCATAGCAGCCGTCACCGGCCACCCCTCGCCCCTCCGCTGAGCTCAGGAGCTCCGCCGCGACCCCCTCTTCCTCCCCACCAAGCCAAGCCCCTCGGGAAGCTCTGCATCGCCTCCACGCCATCGTCTTCCTCCTCGGGCTCCGACCACCATCGCCGTCGATTCGCCGTCTCCAGCGCGTCCCCAAGCCCGCTTCGACGCCCACTGCAACCGCTGTGAGCTCCGCCACCGTTTCCCCCTCTTTTCCCCCTCGTTCCCGCACCGTAACCCCGTTTCCCACCACGGCCGAACCTCCGCCGTCGCCGAGCTCGCCGTTGACGCAGCTCCGGTGACCATTTGGTCACCCCGGCGAGTCCAACAAGTCCGTAAGGACCCGTAGAGCCCCTCCAGCGCCTCAGCTCCCTCGCTTGCGAGCAGCAGCACCGATCCCGACCGCACCCGAACTCCGGTCGCCGCTCACGAGCTCGCCATCGTCGGTATCGGCCACCACAGGCACGGCCACCACCACCGTTCGACGCGCGGGAGCAAGGGCTCTCCAACGAGCCCAAGCACGGCCTCGCCCGTGCCCTGTAGCGCGTTTCCGTATCGCGCCGCCGTCTCGGGCCTCGCCGGCGTCATGTCGCCGGTGGGTTTGACCTGTTCGACCTGGGGTTTGACCCCCCCAGGGTCACTGACGCATGGGCCCCGTCGGCCAGGTGGTCAGATTAGTGCTAATCACTGTTAGTTAACCCCCTGACACTGACCAGTGGGCCCCAGCGCCACTAATTCCTAATTAGGATTAAATTAACCCTGTTAAACCCCCCTATCACTGACGTGTGGACCCCACACGTCAGGTTTGACCCCAGCCAGCCGCAGTTGACCACTGACGTCATGCTGACGTCATGCTGGCGCAATATATATATTTCTGGATTTAATTTAAATCAGGAAATTCCAGAATATTATTTAAACTTCAAAAATTCATAACTTTTATTCTGTAACTCCAAATCAGACAAATTATATATGAAAAATGATCAGAAAAATCCAATCTATCCATCTGTACTATTTTCATGCATGATCAAACAAGTTAAATTGATGTTTTAAGCAGAACAAGGAAAAGCACTTTAAAAGGCCATGTTTGAGTTTGAAATTTGAATCTTTGATTCAAATTTGTTCAAACCCTTCTGGTTTTAGTTGCATTAGCCCAACACACTCATATTGCCATGTTTCATGCATGCATCATATTGTTGCACATTGTTTGGTGATGGTTGTGTATCGGTGTCCTTTGCGACAGGTTCTGCCCCCGAGGAGTACCGTGATTACCCTAACGAAGAACCGTATCAGTGCATCGAACCATCAGGCAAGCAACCAACCAATTGATGATATCGATACAATCCCATGTTCTCGCTCCTGCTCTCTTTTACTGAATTAAGACAACGCGTTTCAAACTGCTGTGTGCTACGGTAGTTGAACCCATTTCCTCTGCATGACCTGTCATTGCCACAGTAACTAGATGAAACCCACTAGCATGTGTAGGAGTTGATTGAGCCATATGTATGTGTTGCTCCTACCTTGCTATGCCTGCTATGCTTAGAGTCGTGTCAGGTCTGGTTCATCTGGGTGATGGGCTAGAGTGAAATGTTTATGTCGGTAATGAGAGTGGTGTGGTGAACACGATTTGGTAAAGGTATCGATGAGAGGCCATGTAGGAGTACATGGTGGGTTGTTTCATTGAAGCCGACCTTAAGCACTGAGATCTGTATGTGTGATTTAAGAATCAGCTACTACCATGCATTGGGCCCGAAACCAATGGACCCTCTCGGCTTCTTATTCACCCTAGTTCTCCGTCCAGGAATTGCAAGTAGTTTCTGGTGTTTGTAGCCTACTGGAGGCCGTGGACAGCGCTGACCGTAGGGGTGGGCTGTGATGCGGTAGGTACGTGGCACGGTGTACTGAATACCCGTTAGGTATCTCGGGAACCCTGTTCACATCGTTCGGGGCCGTATGGGAAACCTCGCCCGGACTCCCTGCGGATGGAACCTGGATAGGCGATAAACCTGGACTGGAGGCTTAGGTGGTTAGGTAGGTCGTGGCCGACACCCACGTTGGGCTTCCGCTTGAAGGTTGCCGAGTACATGTCGTGTAAACGACGGTAAGTGGTGAGAGCGTGTATGAAGAAGTACACCCCTGCAGGGTTAACATGATCTATTTGAATAGCCGCGTCCGCGGTAAAGGACTACTTGGTTGCCTATACAGTTCATAGACAAGTAAATGGAAACTACTAAAAGCCTCAAGATAAGTGTGAGTGCCGACGATGGCTCTTCCGTAGGAAGACGGAGGTGGATCCTCGGTAGTGTATTGAAGTGGTGAGTAGTGGACTCGTGTGCGCAAAACCTTTTCGAGTTGGAGTCTAGTAGGTTAGCCTAGCCAAGAGTCAAAGCTGGCTTGCTGCAATAACTCCACCAACCCTTCTTGATAACATGCATGTATGTAGGGTCTGATGTAAGTCTTGCTGAGTACCTTTGTACTCATGTTGCTATAATTTATATTTTTACAAAAGACGCTGCAACCCCTTCTGATGGGTTCTACGTAGACGTTGACATCAATGAGTAGGCTAAGACCCAGGTGGTGATCCTGAGCTTGTGAAGGACCACGTAGTATAGCTAGGCTTTCCAAGCCTCTTTTATTTTACTAGTTGTCTGTACTCAGACAAGTTACTTCCGCTGCTGGTTTGTATGACTGTATGACTTGAATGTTGGGTCGTGAGACCTGTACCTTTGTGTATGTTATGTATGGCTCCCTGAGCCTTAAATAAAGTACTTGTGTCGTAGAGTCATGTTGTGATGCTTCGTTGTATTTGCACATATCGAGCATATTGTGTGTATGATTGAAATGCTTGGTATGTGTGGGATCTGACTATCTAGTTGTTTATCTTTAGTAGCCTCTCTTACCGGGAAATGTCTCCTAGTGTTACCGCTGAGCCATGGTAGCTTGCTACTGCTCTGGAACACTTAGGCTGGCCGGCATGTGTCCTTCTTCGTTCCTGTGTCTGTCCCTTCGGGGAAATGTCACGCTTTGAGTACCGGAGTCCTGTTAGCCCGCTACAGCCCGGTTTACCGGAGTCCTGCTAGCCCAGTGCTACAGCCCGGACCCACTTGCTGATGACCGACACGTTCGAAGCTAGGTCATGGATGCCTGTCCCTGTAAGTCTGTGCCACTTTGGGTTTACGACTAGTCATGTCAGCCCGGGCTCCTTATCATATGGATGCTAGCGACACTATCATATACGTGAGCCAAAAGGCGCAAACGGTCCCGGGCAAAGGTAAGGTGACACCCGTGGGGATGCCGTGCATGAGGCCGCAAAGTGATATGAGGTGTTACCGGCTAGATCAATGTGACATCGAGTCGGGGTCCTGACAGACTATCAGCAACAGGGTAAATTATACCTGCCTCTAGAAGCTTTAGTATTTCTTTTCTTACCTGTTCTTTCATCTTAGGATTTAACCGTCGTTGGTGATCAACAACCGGTTTCGCGTCTTTCTCCAATTTTATTTTGTGCTGGCATAGAGTGGGACTAATGCCCTGAAGATCATGAAGAGTATATCCAATAGCAGCATGGTGCAGCACAGTGCTTCTTCAGAGTTTTCAATAATTTCTTTTCTTCATGCTCTGTAAGGTTAGCACTAATAATAACAGGATATATCTCTTTGTCATCAAGATAAGCATATTTAAGAGTATCAAGTAGAGGTTTAAGCTCAAACACGGGGTCACCCTTGGGTGGAGGAGGATCCCCTAGAATTTCAACAGGAAAGTTGTGTTTCAAAATAGGTCCCTGTTTAAAGAATACTTCATCTATTTCCCTTCTTTCATTCATAAACATATCCTTTTCATGGTCGAGCAAGTATTGTTCTAAAGGATCATTAGGAGGCATGACAATAGAAGCAAGACCAATAATTTCATCTTTACTAGGCAATTCTTTATCATGGGGTTGTCTACGAAATTTAGGAAAATTAAACTCATGAGACATATCCCCCAAACCACTAGTAACTACATCCTTTTTGCAGTTTATCTTAGCATTAACAGTATTCAAGAAGGGTCTACCAAATATAATGGGCAAAAGTCATCTTGTGGGGAACCAAGAAAAAGAAAATCAGCAGGATATTTAACTTACCCACATAAGACTTCAACATCTCTAACAATCCCAACTGGTGAAATAGTGTCTTTATTGGCCAGCTTAATTGTAACATCAATTTCCTCTATCTCAGTAGGTGCAAAATCATGCATAATTTCTTTATATAAGGAATGAGGTATTGCACTTGCACTAGCACCCATATCACATAAGCCATGATAGTAATTATCTCCTATTTTAATAGAAATAACAGGCATGCCTACAACAGGTCTATGTTTATTTTAGTATAAGGTCTAGCAATTCTAGCAGCTTCATCATAGAAGTAAATAACATGCCCATCAATATTATGAGCCAAGAGATCTTTAACCATAGCAATACTAGGTTCAACTTTAATTTGCTTAGAGGGATTAGGTGTTCTAGTATTACTCTTACGAACCATAGTTGAAGCTTTAGCATGATCCTTTATTCTAACAAGGAAAGGTGGTTTCTCAATATAAGTAGTAGGAACAGCAGGATCATTATACGTGATAGTCTTTTCTTCAACTTTAATAGGTGCAACTACTTTTACTTCAATGGGAGGATTATATTTAAACCACTTCTCCTTAGGGAGATCAACATGCGTAGCAAAGGATTCACAGAAAGAAGCTACTATCTCAGAGTCAAGTCCATATTTAGTGCTAATTCACAGAAAATCATCGGTATCCATCAAATATTTAACACAATCAAACTTAGGTGTTATACCTGATTCCTTCCTTCGTCAAGATCCCAATATTCAGAGTTGTGTTTAATTCTTTCCAATAAACCCCATTTGAATTCAATAGTCTTCATCATAAAAGAGCCAGTAAAAGAAGTATCGAGTGATACGTCTCCGTCGTATCTACTTTTCCAAACACTTTTGGACTTGTTTCTGACTCTAACTTGCATGATTTGAATGGAACTAACCCGGACTGACGCAGTTTTCAGCAGAATTGCCATGGTGTTATTTATGTGCAGAAACAAAAGTTCTCGGAATGACCTGAAACTCCACGGAGCATATGTTTGGAAATAATAAAAAATACTAGCAAAAGATCAAGACCAGGGGGCCATACCCTAGCCACGAGGGTGGGGGCGCGCCTGCCCCTTGGGCGCGCCCCCTACGTCGTGGGCCCCCTAGAGCTCCTCCGACCTCAACCCTAACCCTATATATTCACTTTCGGGGAGTAAAAATAGAGGAGAAGGATTCATCGCGTTTTACGATACGGGGCTGCTGCCAAGCCCTAAAACCTCTCGGGAGGGCTGATCTGGAGTCCGTTCGGGGCTCCGGAGAGGGGAATCCATCGCCTTCTTCATCATCAACCATCCTCCATCACCAATTTCATGATGCTCACCGTTGTGCGTGAGTAATTCCATCTTAGGCTTGCTGGACGATGACGGGTTGGATGAGATTTATCATGTAATCGAGTTAGTTTTGTTAGGGTTTGATCCCTAGTATCCACTATGTTCTGAGATTGATGTTGCTATGACTTTGCTATGCTTAATGCTTGTCACTAGGGCCCGTGTGCCATGATTTCAGATGTGAACCTATTATGTTTTCATGAATATATGTGAGTTCTTGATCCTATCTTGCAAGTCTATAGTCACCTACTATGTGTTATGATCCGGCAACCCCGAAGTGACAATAATCGGGACCACTCTCGGTGATGACCGTAGTTTGAGGAGTTCATGTATTCACTATGTGTTAATGCTTTGGTCCGGTACTCTATTTGAAGGAGGCCTTAATATCCATTAGTTTCCGCTAGGACCCCGCTGCCATGGGAGGGTAGGACAAAAGATGTCATGCAAGTTGTCGGTGTAAAACCGGCGGATCTCGGGTAGGGGGTCCCGAACTGTGCGTCTAAGGCGGATGGTAATAGGAGGCAGGGGACACGATGTTTACCCAGGTTCGGGCCCTCTTGATGGAGGTAAAACCCTATGTCCTGCTTGATTAATCTTCATGATATGAGTATTACAAGAGTTGATCTACCATGAGATCGTAGAGGCTAAACCCTAGAAGCTAGCCTATGGTATGATTGTATGTTGTCCTACAGACTAAACCCTCCGGTTTATATAGACACCGGAGGGGACTAGGGTTACACATAATCGGTTACAAGGGAGGAGATCTACATATCCGCATTGCCAAGCTTGCCTTCCACGCCAAGGAAAGTCCCATCCGGACATGGGACAAAGTCTTCAATCTTGTATCTTCATAGTCCAACAGTCCGGCCAAAGGATATAGTCTGGCTGTTCGAAGACCCCCTAATCCAGGACTCCCTCAGTAGCCCCTGAACCAGGGTTCAATGATGATGAGTCCGGCGCGCAGATTTGTCTTCGGCATTGCAAGGCGGGTTCTTCCTCCGAATACTCCATGGAAGATTTTGGACACAAGGACCGTGTCCGGCCCTGCAAAATAAGTTCCACATACCACCGTAGAGAGAATAATATTTCCACAAATCTAATCTGCTGACACGCTTGACAGCATGACAACATATTGCGGCCCAGTCATTATTCGAACCGTTTTTCTCAACCAGCACTGCACATATCGAGGCGGTTTTCTTGACACGTCTTGTCAAAGCAGAGATCGTGTCCCCTTATCACGGGATTCTCATCAATACGAGTATGGGTAACCCAACCGTGCCATCAATTACAGCATTCGGGGAATAAGCGATTTTACCAGGTAAGTGGGGAGGCGTATCGCCTCTTACGCCCTTATAAAGGGACAAAGATTCACCCTTTTTTACCCACGCCTTCTTCCTCCTTACTTATCCATTCTCACACACTCGAGCTCCAGCGCCCAAGTTCACGTCTTTCTTCTCAAACCACTCCAAGCATGTCTGGACCGGGAGGCAAGTGGATGGTCTCCTCCGTCACGGAGGAGCACATCGCAAAGCTACGGGAAGACGAATATCTAGCCACGGACATCGCGCACCGGCTACCAGATGCGGGGCAGATCGTCCCTACGCCCGCACCCCATGAGAGGGTAGTTTTCCTTACCCACTTTGTCCGCGGACAAGGATTTCCCCTTCACCCATTTGTCCGCGGGCTCATGTTCTACTACGGGCTGGATTTTCATGATTTGGCTCCCAATTTCATCCTCAATATCTCGGCGTTTATCGTCGTGTGTGAGGCCTTCCTCCGCATCAGGCCCCACATCGGCCTATGGCTGCAGACCTTCAATGTTAAACCGAAGGTGGTGGTCGGCCAGCAAGCGGAGTGCGGAGGTGCCATGGTGGGCAAAATACCTAACGTCACCTAGCTCGAAGGCTCCTATGTGGAGACCATAAAGGGGTGGCAATCGGGGTGGTTCTACATCACTGAGCTGCGCGACACCAACTAGGTGGCGGCCCCCGAATTTCGATCCAGAATCCCCACACGGCTCACTTCCTGGAAAGAGAAGGGCCTGTCCTGGGGTTCCCCGGTAGAGCTGACCGGACTCCAGACCTGCATCAAGAACATGATGAGCAAGAAAATAAAGCTCGTCAACGTGGTCCAGGTCATGCTCTTCCGCCTGATTCTCCCGTGTCAACAACGGTTATTCAATTTGTGAGAGTTCGACCCGGCCGTGCACCAGACGCTGCGAGAGCTCTTCGACACGATGCACAAGAATGTCTGGAAGGTGTTGTTCAAGGGTGCTGAGGTACCTCCTCCTCTTACCGAGGACCGCGGACTCAGCGCAAAGCGCCACGCCAATCCGGTAAGTTTTTGCACCTCACAGGATATTCATTTGCCCCAGTTTAATAATGTGCGGAATCTAAGCTTCCATGCCATTAACAGGACTAGGTGGAGACGGCGGAGTAGATCAATTGCCCAGCCCCCTGCCTGAAGATCCTGCAGATGCTCTCCTAACAAAGATGCTAGTTCCGGCGCCTTGCGAGGTGCCGGTGAAGAAGGCCAAGAAGAAGGCCACGAGGACTCGAAAGGGTCTCCGGTGCAAGGTTATATCGGACTCATCGTCCGATAACTCCGATGCGCCCTCCTCCCATGCAAACTAGGAGGAGGAAGAGGAAAGTTCTCCCCCCAGCCGGGGAAAATAAGAAAAGGAAGGCCGACCCAACCAGGGAGGCCGAAGGGTCCAAGAAGGGAAGGACCCTCCTTCCGAACTGCTCTACGACGGCTGCCTACAGCGGCGACAAGTGGTTACCCAGGGAGAAGCCCCTGGCGAAGTCGTAAGTATCCGGATACCATAGTAATTCATGGTATGTTTCATTGCACTGCTTCTTCTTACGCCGAATATGATTATGCAGTCCGTCTCGAGCCCGTCTTGACATATCTTCGTCGGACGGTTCTTTGGACTCGTCGGATATGAATTGCAATTCACTTCCGACCGCCTCCACCCCTTGCCCTACGGACAACGTCGAGGTGTTGTCTAAAAAGGCACCGAGCCAAGGGGAGGTAGTCCTGGGGGCGCCTCTAGGCGACCTTCTGGACCCTGGGCACAAAGGGAGCAAGACTCCCACGGGCTCCAAGTTCGGCCCTTAGCCGAACACTGCACTGGGACCTTCGGTGGTTCCGGACTCTGGCAGGCGATCCCCCGTTAAAAGGGGCAAGCCGCCCGTGCCGGTGGCCTCTGTCCATCCAGAGGCACCGGACAACTTGCTAGAAGCGCTTCGCGGCGCTTCCATCGATGAAGAGCACCACACTATCATGAGTGCGGTGACCGAGAAAGTTCAGTCCGCAAAAACGGACTGACCGAAGCTTGTGCCAGCCTCCTAACTGGCTTTGAGGTAAGCAATCAAAATATAGGAAAATATTACCGCATAAATAGTAGCCCCTGATGCTCTGTTTGGCATTCGCGAAGAAAGGCCGAATAGAGGATTAAATAATGACTCAGGAGTCTAATCAGAATATGTCTATGTGCATATGCAGGCTTAACTACTGGCCACTGCCGCACGTACTGCGGAGGTTGCTGCATTGAAGCAGGACCTTGAGCGGTCCAAAGACGAGCCCGGCCTTACCAAGAGGCAGCTCAAGGAGAGCAAAGGTAAGCAATACCTTGTCTATATATTAAAAATAAATTCGGTTGTAAGTAATAGGATCATTATGAATTTGTCAGGGACCACAACCGAGGTGGCGACCCTAAAGAAGGCACTGTCCGAGGCCGAAGACAAAGCGGCCAAGGAGCGCATTGAGAGGGAAAAGCAAGAAGCCCGGGTAGGCGAGGTGCAGCAAGAGCTCGAGGCTCTCGCCAAAAAACACGAGTCCTTGGAGCTTGACTCTAATACGCGAGAGTCCGAGCTTGCAAAGGCGCTCGAAAGCACACGGAGCACCAAGGCTGAAGCCCACAAGGCCCTCCAGGAGATGGATGCGGTGAAGAAGATAGCAGCGGGTAAGGCATTCATTATGCAAAGCAAGCATGTGAAGGAAACTTTCCTTTTACTTACCCGAGTTTGAAGCTCTCCAGGAGTGTTCGCAGATCTTCCCCGCAGTGTACTGGATGCCGCGGAGTTTTACCAAGCTGAGGAGGGGAGCTCGACGGAAAAGTTGTTCTGGTCTCAGTATACTGGGACCAAACACCCAATGCCCTTGAGCGACCAGCTGAAGCAACTGGTCGAGCTTCATAAGGCAGCCGAACAGGCCATGAAGGGTCTTATAGTCTGGATGTGGCCTGGTGATCCCCTGCCTAGCAGCTACTTTGGTCTGGTGAGGCGGCTCGTGGTTGCCTGCCCACGTCTTGAATTTATAAAGCGGTCCGTCTGCATCGAGGGTGCACGCAGGGCTTTTGCCCGGGCGAAGGTGCACTGGGCGAAGCTGAACGCCATAAAGCTGGTGAAGGAGGGGCCGCCGGAGGGCAAGGAGCATCGCTGCCCCGAAATCTATTATGACAGTGTCCTGAAGGGTTCCCGCCTTGTGGCGGAGGAATGTGCCAGAGATGTAATTTTTGAATGAACATGCTCATGTGATCCTGTAATATGAAACGAGTTCATTTGCGCTATGCAACACTTTTTGAATTTAAAATATTACCTTCTATGCGGCCGTTTATAAAATTTGAGAGTTGGCCAGTCGTCGGCTTCTGCCCCCATGTAACTAGTATTGGGGTGTTCGGGATAAACCTGAGCACTCTTTATCCCAATTTTGGGTCCTTCGAGGGAGGTGTTCAGCACAACAAACCAGGCAATTGGACTATAAGGCTTTATCACTCCCACTTAGCCATATAAGTCTACTATTTTAAATTTTGGCGAATCCCCTAGTATTCGGAGGGCCGAATTGGGGGCACTATATACGCCTAAGTCGGACAAGGCCGACTCCTCGCCCAAAGAGGAAAAAGTCTTTAAGGACTTGAGATCTCTCGAACAGTGACCAGCTCTCGCCTTATCATGACAGTCACTTTTCGGCTTTCTCTACTGAGGTGCTCGTCCGGAAGAACCGAGACACAATCGGAGTAGTTCTCCTAGTGCTACCTTAGCCGATATAGCGGAATGTAAGGTACCAAAACATGGGAGTCGGGCAAACCCAACTATTGACCCAAGACATGATTCAGAGCTGATGCATATAATGCTATAAGTTCGGGGTGCCGCACTGTCAAAGGTGTTCGGACTTCTCACGCCGTATTATGGGGTAAACGAAAGCCCCTGGCGTACTGACCGTACCAGAATGTACGGTGCAACTTGTTGTAAATGAACATATAAGAAAAAAGGGATGGATAATGCAATAATAGACTAATGCTATGCATTGTTATTTAAATAATACGTCGAAGCGTACTGATACAAGTAGTGCAATAAGCAGAAAATATGACTATTTGACATGTCCTATCCAAGGGCAAGGTGCGTATGGATAGTAAAAAGCGGGTATATCGATTATTATTAGAGACCACCTGGGGGTTCCCTCATACATCTTAGCTTCTTGCCTCCTTAGTTGTTCCTTCCCGTGATGTGTCAGGCAATCGTACTGCCGGAAAGGGCTTCCAGAGAGTAAGTTCCTGAGAGAGAGAGAAAAATGATAAAGGTATGCAGCCCCTAGGGCGGTTAAGCCGCATTGCACTACAAAAAAAGACACATCCATGACATTTTGGGCCGAACGAAATTTTTCTGTCATACATATGACACTTCTATGACGATAATTGTGACAAAACCCGGTATCATCATAGATGTTATTGGCTCCTACCTCTATGACAAAAAATCATGAGAGAAAATGGGCTTTTCGTCCTGGGCGGGCCGGAGACGCAGCTGCATGACATTCTTTGGGCCGTCCATGATGGAAAAAACCGTGGTAGAAGCGAGGGCGAGGAAAATTTTGGGGAGTTCCCGGTTATGGTGGGTGGTCGAGGGCCGAGCGATGCGTGTTTCTCTCGTACGTGCATGCGCATGTGTGCGAGGCGTTGGCTCTAACTGAACCCGAGCGAGGCGTTGGGCTCTAACTGAACCCGAGCGATTGCACTGCAGGCTATGTGTTACTGAACCCGAGCGATCGATCGATGGCTGTTAACTAAACCCGATCAAGCGATTCCTTCGCTACTACTGCTAACTAAAGCCGATCGATGTTGCCTCTGGATGAACGGTGAGCGTTGCAGGGGGGGTGGATGAACAGTTCCCGGTGGGGGTGGATGAACAGGACCCCGTGGTGTTGCCTCTGGATGAACAGGAGCCCGATCGATCGAGCTGGTTGGGGCTGGATGAACAGGACCCCGTGGAGGGCTGGATGACCAGGACCACCCCGTGGAGGGCAGGATGAACAGTAGATGGTGGAGGGCAGGATGAACAGTAGCCCGTGGAGGGGTGGTTGAACATGAGCCCGTGGAGAGGGCTGGTTGAACAGTAGCCGGTGGAGTAGCGCACGGTGGAGGCTGGATGAACAGGAGCCCGTGGATGAATAGTCGCAGGCGGAGGCTGGAGGAGGTCGACGGTGGATGAACAGTAGCTCGTGGAGGCTGGAGGGGGTCGACGGTGGAGATGAACAGTATCCCGTTTCGTCCCGTTTTGCGGTACGCCACACCCCTCCCGATGAACAGGACCCCCGTTTCGATCGTAGCGCTCCAACACAAGTCCGTTTCATCCGTTTTGCGGTACGCCACACCCCTCCCGATCAACAGGACCCCCGTTTCGACCGCAGGAGGTCCGTTTCCTCCATTTTTCGGTACGGCAGACCCCTCCTGATGAACAGGATCCCGTTTTGAACGTGGCCGATCGAACACAAGGCCGTTTCCTCCATTCTGCGGTACGCCAGGCCTCGTTTCCATCGCCTGTTCCGTCCAAGCCTTCCTGATGAACACGACGCATTCCGTTGCCTCCCCATGAACACGACACATTCCGTTGCCTCCCCATGAACACGACGCATTCCCTTGCCTCCCCATGAACACGACAATGACGCTGTTTCTCCGTTCCGACCCAGCCATGTACACGAGCCCTGGCCGTACGTATGCGCGAGTAGGCATTCGAGACCCCGCCCGTATGTACACATACGTGGCCGTATTTTCTTTCTTGCACCCTGTCCGCCTCTACTACGACACGTGTGCGCCTCTACATCGACCAGTATATATGTACGTACAAGTTCGTGACCAGAATGACAATGCTACGTACGCTTCGACCAGGTGGGTCCTGACTGTCAGGCACTTCCTTGCGTGCGAAGATGTAGCTGGTGGGTCCCAACAGTCAGGGGGGCAAAATACGGTGGCCCGTCCGGTGGGTCCCGCTGTCAGGTGGAGGAATAATTATTTTGCACGTAATAAGGAGGCACTTCCTTGTTGCGGCCGTGGACCCAGCTGTCAGCCTCTCCACGTACAGTCCACGTCCGATGGAAGCCGTTCCTTGACCATGTTGACCACGCCGCGCCGAGAGTACCAGGGCGGTGGACGACGACAAGGCCTAGGAAGGGGACGACGCGGAGCCGGGGAAGACACGGCAGTGGATGCCCACGCGTTGAGGAGTATGAGGATTCACTGGTTCGCTGCGGTGTGAGGCTGCCGTTGCCACAGAATAACAGGGGGTGTGGGTGAGTAGATGGATGGTCTGGCCAGCGGTGGGAGTAGTAGGGGGCAGTGAGGCCTCCGCCGCATCGCAGCCAGCCACGGGAGGCAGTAGCACAAGGCACGACCGGCGCTGGTTTTGGCGGCTGGAGCAAGAAGACCAGAGGTTGAAGAAGCACTACGCCCATTGGATGGACATCGTACGGTCACTTGAGCTAGAATCGTGCATATTGACTAAGTTGACAAAGCCCTCCGTCCCCGTCAACTTAGTAGGCCCACAAGTCAGCCTGCCACTATACTGGGTCCCAGCTAACAGGGGGAGTATTCATTTTTTTGTGCGTAATAAGGAGGCACTTCCTTGCGTGCGAAGATATAGCTGGGGGGTCCGAGCTGTCAGCGGCGGTAATGTTTTTTCGCGAAATATAGAGGCCCTTTCGGTGGGTCCCTGATGTCAGGTGGAGGAATCATTATTTTGCGCATAATAAGGAGGCATTTCCTTGTGTGCGGCCGTGGACCCAGTTGTCGGCCTCTCCACGTAAAGTCCACTTTAGATGCATGTCAGTCGTTGACCACGTTGACCAGGCCGCATCGAGAGCACCAGGGCGGTGGACGACAGCGAGGCTTAGGAAGGGGACGACACGGAGGCAGGGAAGACTCGGCAGTTGTTTCCCACGCGGAGGGGAGTACGACTGTACGAGGGTTTACTGGTTCGTCTGTCGTCGCTGGAGAATAACAGCAGGTGTGGGTGAGTAGAGGGATGGCTAGGCCAGCGATGGGAGCACGATCGGGCGGTGAGGCCTGCGCGGAAGCACAACCGCCCGCGAGGAGGAGGGAGCAGGCAGTCCCGCTGGCGCTTGTTTGAGCGGCTGGAGCAGGAAGAGCAGAGATTGAAGAAGCACGACGGCCGTTGGATGGACATCCAATCGTCAATGCTTGTGCGTCAACCTTTTTTTAGGAAAGCCTCAAATCTGTGGAAAACAACATACAACCCATCTGCCATTATTTCTAATAATTTACAGCCCATTTGCTAACTCTTAAGGTTTTTTTGGAGCCCATATTCTTTTTGTTAGCATTACAGCCCATTTTGTGGCAACGGTTAAAAAATTATACGAAATTTTGCATATTTCGGTGCGGTCCGAACTGTTTCTAATCCCGAAATTTTGACTCACATTCAAACTGATTTTAAAAATAATTATATATCAATATAAAATCCAACAAATTCTCCATGCATAGAAATTAATGTAATTTAAAATCTTGAAATGAAAAATAGATATTTGAAACTAATTACCGGTTTGATGTGTTTTAAAAATGTACAACCCATTTCTCATTACTGATGGGCCATTTTCTTGGCCAGCCGAATGAAAGCACTCCTCGTCTTGAAAGATTTGCAGCCCAACAGGCCTCACAAAGTGACTTACTTGGCAAATCACAAAAAAACTGGGCTATGTCGTGGACCCACCTGTCAGCCTCTCCACGTACAGTACTCTTTCGATGGAAGTCGTTCCTTGACCACGTTGACCATGCCACGCGGAGAGCACTATGGCGGTGGACGACGGTGAGGCCTAGGAAGGGGACAACGCGGCAGTGGAAGCCCGCGTGGAGAGGACTACGAGGGTTCACTGGTTCGGCTGCGGTGTGAGGCTGCCATCGCCGCAGGGCCTGGCCAGCGGTGGGAATAGTAGGGGGCGGTGAGGCCTCTGCGGCAGCACAACCGGCCACGGGAGGCAGGAGCATGCGGCACGACCGGCGCTGCTTTGGGCGGCTAGAGCAAGAAGACCAGAGGTTGAAGAAGCACTACGGCCGTTGGATGGACATCGTACGGTTACTAGAGCTAGAATCGTTCATATTGACTAAGTTGACAAAGCCCTTCATCCCCGTCAACTTAGTAGGCCCACAAGTCAGCCTCCCAGCAAGGTGGGTCCCAGGTAGCCAGGGGAGTATTCATTTTTTTGTGCGTAATAAGGAGGCAGTTCTGGTGGGTCCGAGCTGACAGCGGGGGGAATGTTTTTTCGCAAAATACTGTGTCCCGTCCCGTGGGTCCCTGCAGTCAGGGGGAAACGATTATTTTGCAAAATACTGGTGGTCCGTCCGGTGGGTCCCCGCTGTCAAGTGGAGGAATAATTATTTTCCGCGTAATAAGGAGGCACTTCCTTGCGGCTGCTGCGGACCCAGCTGTCAGCCTCTCCACGTACAGTACTCTTCCGATGGAAGTCAGTCGTTGACCACATTGACCATGCCATGCCGAGAGCACCACGGCGGTGGACGACAGCGAGGCCTAGGAAGGGGACGACGCGGAGCTGTGCAAGACGTGGCAGTGGATGCCCACGCGGAGAGGAGTACGAGCGTTCACTGGTTCGGCTGCGGTGTGAGGCTCCCGTCACCGCAGAATAACAGGGGGTGTGGGTGAGTGGATGGATGTCCTGGCTAGTGGTGGGTGTAGTATGGGGGCGGTGAGGCCTCCGCGGTAGCACAGCCGGCCACGGGAGGCAGGAGCAGGCGACACGACCGGCGCTGCTTTGGGCGGCTGGAGCAAGAAGACCATAGGTTGAAGAAGCACTATGGCCGTTGGATGGACATCATACGGTCACTGGAGTATTGACTAAGTTGACAAAACTCTCCGTCCCTGTCAACTTAGTAGACCCACAAGTCAACCCAACAATATGGTGGGTCCCAGCTAGCAGGGGGTATTCATTTTTTTGGGCGTAATAAGGAGGCACTTCCTTGCGTGCGAAGATATAGGTGGTGGGTCCGACCTGTCAGCGGGGGGAACGTATTTCTCACGAAATACAGAGGCCCTTCCTGTGGGTCCTAGCTGTCAGGTGGAGGAATCATTATTTTGCACGTAATAAGGATGCATTTCCTTGCGTGCAGCCGTGGACCCAGCTGTCGGCCTCTCCATGTACAGTCCACTTCTGATGGATGTCGTTCATTGACCATGTTGACCAGGCCGCGCCGAGAGCACCAGGGCGGTGGACGACGGCGAGGCCTAGGAAGGGAATGACATGGAGCCAGGGAATACTCGGCAGTTGTTTCCCACACGTAGGAGTACGAGGGTTTACTGGTTCGTCTGCCGTCGCCGGAGAATAACAACATGTGTGGGTGACTAGAGGGATGGCTAGGCCAGCAATGGGAGTATGGTGGGGCGGTGAGGCCTGCGTGGCAGCATAGCCGGCCGCGTGATGAGGGAGCAGGCAGTCCCGCCGGCGCTTGTTTGAGCAGCTTGAGCATGAAGAGCAGAGATTAGAGAAGGACGACAGTCGTTGGATGGACATCCAACAGTCACTGCTCTCGTGTGTTGACTAAGTTGACAGGGCGTTGCGTGTGTGTCAACCTTTTTTTATGAAAGCATATGCGTCAACCTGTAGTAGGCGCACAAGTCAGCCTCAAATCTGTGGAAAACAGCATACAGCCCATCTGCCATTATTTCTAATAATGTACAACCCATTTGCTAATTCTTAAGAATTTTTTTGGGGCCCATCTTCTTTTTGTTAGCATCACACCCCATATTATGGCCACGGTTAAAAAGTATACGAAATTTTGCATATTTCGGTGCGGTCAACTGTTTTTAATCCAGAAATATTGATTCACATTCAAACTATTTTGAAAAATAATTTATATAAATAAAAAATCCAAATAATTGTCCATGCATAAAAATCAATGGAATTTAAGATCTTGTAATGAAAAAAATTGAAACTAATTCCCGGTTTGATGTGTTTTAAAAATTTACAACCCATTTCTGGGGAAACCAAATGAAACTCTCCTCGTCTTGAAAGATTTGCAGCCCAGCAGGGCCGATAAAGCAAGTAGGCCTTATTTGGGTATTTCTTAAAAAAATACAACTGGGCTAGCCATTTTCAGCAAGAAAAAAACACAACTGGGCTCATGATGTGGTAAACATAAATAAAACCCTGGCTAGACGAGCCACAACCCCCGCACAGCCCCGGTGTTACCCTGATCCGTTGCTAAAACTAGTATAAATAACAACTGCTTGTTCCTCAAAAAAAATTGTGCGACTTGCTGGGTCCCTGGTGTCAGCCGCTCGTAGTGTAATTCTCTCGTTTATTGACTACGTTGACAATGGCGTGAGCCCCAGATGTCCAACCATTAGGAGGAACCATATTTTTGGGCTTGTACTATAGAGGCACTTGCTTGCGTACTGCCATGACGCTGGTGGGTCCCTACTATCATCCTCTCCACGTACAATCATCTCCTTGTTCCTCTCGGTTGTTGACGACGTTGACAACGCAAGAGGGCGGCGCACCGTGCACGGCGAGCGTACCAAGGCCGCAAGGCGGAGGACGACGGAGAGGCCTCGGCCAAAACGAACAGGAGCCGTTGAAGATGCGCCGGTCCAGTCGCATGCGGAGGGGAGTACGAGGGTTGACTGGTTCGGGCGCGAGTGCGTGTTGGGGCTGACGTCGCCGAAGAATAACAGGACGTGTGGGGGAATAGAGGGAGGGACTGGCCAACGTTGGAGGGTACGTACCGTAGGGCGGCGGAGGCGCAGCCAGCCATGGGAGGTGGGAGCAGGCGGAGCCGACGGGGTGGTTTGGTTTGGGCGATTGGAGGAAGAAGAAGACAAGAGATAGAAGCCCTGTTCAAGAATTCATCCGATTAACCAGTTAACTTGCCGATTAATCCCTACTCATAGGGTCCCCAAGTAGCCGATTACCCGATAAATCATCCGATTAATTGATTAAATGGCCGATTAACTTGCCGATTAGCCTATTAATCCCCTACTCACCAGCCCACTGAGCAGCTACCAGTTAACGATTTCCTCAACAATGGATAGAAGATACACGACATATGTTGGATGTCAATCCAACGGCTGGTAGGCAGAATCGTTTGTTGACTGGCTAGTAAGTCGACACCACCTTGGAGAGGCTATTTCCTCACGGGTCCCAAATGCCAGAATCCAAATCTGTCATGGTCATGCAGCCTTTCCTATGAAAATTTACAGCCCATTTGATGTGCTAGTTCGAAATAAGTTTGTGGGTGCTGGTGGGGGCTTATCACTTGGCTTCTGTAATGCACAGTGAGCTCAAGCAGCCGGCGAGAGTGATGTTATTTCCCTTGGTTTGGATTTGTTACAATATTTGACTCTAAATTAAACGAATGGCAAGCCATTTGCCTTGTTTCAAATAAAATATGACAGTCACAGCCGAGTTGAAAAGGGCAAGAACATCTAACTCCAGCTTACAAACTGTACAAAAGCACGAGGGTTAATTGTTCATCAGGTTTACAAAAAAAACCAAATTGAAAAGGGCAACAACATCTAACTCCAGCACTGTTTTCGGCAGTCACAGTCAAATGGATCGGTCAGGTCCATAGAATGAACATCCTGGGTCGTAAAATTTACTGGATTATGACCACAATATGTTGTAAATAGAAGCCCGACACGTTCAGAAGCTCTTTTGCCAACCTGAAACTCCTTTTTTTGCTCTTCGACATACCCATCCGTCAAAACCATGCTACTGATAAACTTAAGCCTGATGGACAATAGTAACCTCACATTCAGCAGGAAGAATGTGACAAATCTTGTGTTTGCACGGTTGGCTACATATCCTTCTAGCGTTATTGTCTTCAATCGAATCTCATGAGAAGTGAGAAAATCCCGATGCTTACGAATCCACCGATTGGTTATAACTTTCTTACCCCGTCCTGTTGCCTAAATAGACATGAAGAATGAAAACAGTTAAGGTCTAAAAGAAGAGTGTCGAAAGAGCAACAACTGAACGGTTAATTCTAGCACACTATATGCGGGCTTCCAATGTGCGTGAAATTATCACCTTTATATACAACTTCTCCAGACATGGAAAGCATTGCAGCAAGCCAATAATCTTTTTCAGATGAAAACTATTCATTTGGATATATAAGATCTTGACAAAATCCAGCACCATTGATAGGCCATCCATGGAGAAACTCTTCATTGAGCATAGAACATAATATTAGTACAAAATATGTACTCCAAGATGATATATAAATTATGCGCAGAAATTTAAAATGCAGCTTATGGTTACAAGTGTAGATGATAATATAAAGTACCTGAAGAAATGTGGAGCCAAACACCATATTGAAATGAGCACAGAGATCATGTATTACACCCAAGGTCTCCAGTTTAGGCGCAGAGAGGACGGTTATTTGCAGCGGTGAATAACTAGAATCAAGGATTAACCTTTGAAGTGAAGGGCATCTTGGATGATGAGCTGCCTTCCGTCAAAAGAAATTCCAATTCTTGCAAGGTTAGGCGACTTTATTTGGAGACAACCGATTCTAACTGTGAAAACAGGCACCAAGCACTCCAGCACAGGGAAACTGGAGTGGATGATGCTGTGAAATGAGGCCTCCGATATACGAACCCGCACAAGTGAAAGTTTCTTGAGAAATGGGAGTCGAAGGTTTAGTACCAGATTGTCTGGTAGGTAGCACTGCGCAAAGGTGGCGATGTGGAGAGAGGACGAAAACCCCGAGATGGACATCGGTGCTGAGGGCACAAGTTCATGGCATTCGGTATGTGGTATGTGATTTCTAGGGGAATAGTAGAACTCAAGCAGCTGTAGTTCTGTGAATTCAGGGGATTCCATCCAGGCGTCCACCGTGCAGGGTATGGTATGCTTGCTCAGGTAGCATGATGGGATGTAGAGGCTTTGAACGGAGCCCTAGTGGGAGGAGATGATGGCTCTGGGGATTTCAAAATCATTGAAGAGAGATAGCTGACGACAGTCGAGATTAAGGGGAACGACGTGCCATAGAGGGCGCCACCGAATTGAGAGGACTTGGGTGCGGCAACAATCCTTGGTGGGGAGAAGCGAGATGATCTCCCCAAGGATGGCATCCGGGAGATCACTGATGTGGTCCACCCGAGATTCTACGGGTTCCTGGGATCCGGTGGGGGCGGGGTCGCCGCTTCTCCCCACGCTGCCGGGTGCGGGATCTACAACAGGCGTCGCCGCTGGCGGGAGCCTCATCTTCTTGGCGCTGGGGTCAGCCGACTCCATTTTCCTCGAGGGCATCGCGTTGCGCTCACGTATTTGAGCAGAGTAACGAATGACGAGCCTAGTTGTAGTGTGAGCGAAGAAGAAGGGGAGCTGCGGGTTTTCTGTAGGAGTGAGGAAGAAGGGGAGTTGGGGTTTTCTGTAGGAGTGAGGTGAGGAATTTGGGGGTACGAGTGGAGCGAGCTGACGTGAGGTGGGTGGGAGCGAGGAGGAAGAAGAGCACCCAGGTTTGAATTGATTTTACTATTTACTAGTGTGGATGAGCTGTTTTGTCTTGGGACCCGAGAAACAATTACTACTAGTACAATGGAGACACACTATAGCTACCCAGAAAAACAATTACTACTAGTACAGTTCACCGACATGCGGGCCATGCAGCGCGCGGGCCCAAATGCCATCCACCAAATTAGAAGGCAGTATGCAGGCGGAGAGTCACCCCGGTCGTAGCGAGGCAGTAACGAGCCGTCGTATCACAAAACCCCACCTCCCCGCAGTCTAAGTTTGACGGACGAAGCAACCATCATTTCACTCTTCACTGAATCCCCTTCTCCCTCACCGTCTTCAAGAAAGGAAACACTTGCATCTGCAACTGTTCTTCTCTCCGAACGAAGGGAAGGTAAGCGGATCCGTGATGTTGGTATATTTTTGTTCATAGGAAAAAAAGAACTTTTGCAAAGCAGTAACCGATCCTCACTCTCTTTTCTTTCTCATTGTCATTGCGATTGTGTTTTCCTTTCAGTGGACTCCTAGTATTCGTCAGTTTCATGATGGACCAAGGTGAACCAGGCAAAGATCTGCCGATATTGGAGCAGACGCGGGAGGCTGGTCCCCACGAGATAGAGAGCTCCAAGAAGATGGAGGCAACCACCGAGGAGACCCCAGATACTGAGATGGTCAACGCCTCGTTTGAGGTTACAACCCCCGTGGCACTG
>NC_041386.1:49991171-50002948 GCF_002162155.2 Triticum dicoccoides
CGATCTCGATTGTGGTTTTTCATCTAAGTATGTGGTGATTTTTTTAGAAAAGGAAGTATGTGGTGATTAATAATGCAAAATTTTATTAGCTTCGATGCCATGGTATACGTAGTGGTTTAAATAACTTGTGTTTCTTATACTGAAAAGTAATTCAGAATTTGTTTCTGTTTCAATTAGAGCCCCGATGCAGACAAGGATTGTGTGGTTGTACATGTCACTCGCAATGACGTGGACGACCTGAATATACGCACTGGGAAAACAAAGTTCTTAGGCTGTTGGATCCTGGAAGCCATTTGCGGTTATTACCAATGAAGAGTTGTATTCCAGCCTCACTGTTGTCAGGCGTGTTGTCCAGGGTGTACTGAAGCACAAGAAGTTCAAAGCTACTCCTTCGTTTGTGAGGAATACTGTTCTTGTCAAGCTTACACAGGAAGATGACGTGGCATGCCTCCACAAACAAGTTATCAGTGGCAAGGCCACAAGGTTGTTTTCATGAAGGTTCATCGGATTGAGCTGCTGCGGGACATCCTCGATGATGTTCATGGCAAGGTCCGTCTTGTGTCCATCCCAAATTAGATCGAGGCATGAAATAGTTGCCCCAGCTAGTGTTTAATAGTAGTTTGGATTGTGTCTAATTATCCGAACCTTGCCTGTTATCAACCCCTCTGGGGCTAGTACTCTGTTTGAATCCGTCTATGGGAACTACTGCTACTTTTGTGTGCGCGTGAATCATGTGAGAACCATCATAATTGTTGCCGAAACAGATGCGTCCTCACTAGTTTTTTCATGAATATGGCATGGTAAGACATAAGTTGTCACGGTTTATCATACGAGCAGTGTGTGTTTTGATGAAATAGAGCACTCGTTTGAGAACCGTGCGCCGACGTATACATAAGTACTTGTAAACACTGTTGGTGCTACCCCACTTGTAAGCAGTTGTGCAAAACACGGCACATTGGCTTAGCTCGCTTCAACACTAGGCTATCGACCAGCTAACAATCAACAATCTGCTGTCTGACATATAAGCAACTATGTACCTTGTTACAGTGCTTCATGCAGTTAATTGAGGCCACAATGTAATAAATTCCAAACGTTCACACGCTAGTCCAGCGCTCATGTGGAACACTCACATTAAACTCGTCTTCATAAAAAACTTGAAAAACATAAGTTAAGCAATTTTATACATCTCAATGATTCATAGAACATAACAAACATATACTAGTTCACAGAAAAAGACAAAGTTGTGAGAAGGTTTACAAATCAGGAAAAAACAAGCAAGGCTTTTCTCTGAGCAAAGGGCCTCCCGGCAGGCTTAAATTTCCTTGAGTTCACTCTAGTTTTTTCTTGTTGCCACCATTCAGGGTTAGGTTCTCTCATTCTAGAATAACCAATTGTAATTGTGGTATCAGCTGGAATGCTGAACTGAACCATGCAGTGTACTGACTAGCTGAAATGCTTGTGCATTCCACTAAATTTAAGCACCGCTATTTGCAGAAATAAGAAGACCACAATGCCTCTTGTCCATGCACCTGTCCAAAAAACCGCCGTGCAGCCGTGCGAGCTAGTCCTTGGTCCATGGATGAACTGGTAGAAAGTGCATTCCGGACTAGGATGGAGTTGTTTTCGCTCGTCCCTACACTGCAATCAGGAAGTAAAACGTATGAATCAGCTTCTTTTAGATTGCGTTGGTCATTCTACCTTAGTTACTACCAATGTAGGGTTACCTTGAAGACGGGAGGTTAGACGACGGCAGCAAGGAATAGCCATCTCATTTTGCGCAGTTGTACTAAAACTGAGGTGTGTGTTTTTGGTTGCGTGGATAGAAATGATACGGAGACAGACATCCCGAAATGATATGGAGACAGTCATCCCTGTTTGCGCAAATAAGATATACGGTTATTTAAACAATGACAAATATTACTACTACCCCCCATTTCCTCTTAGAACCAAGTCCTAGATTCATGCTACAGCTTTCCCACTTTCTTCCTTGTTTGAACCAATGCTTTGAGTCGACTGTATGAAATAGCTTTACTTCTAATCTACTACTACTATAATGCGGCAGTTTTGAAATTGGATTTACCACTCCATCTTCGGTTCTCCCGCCCAAACAAGCATTGGCTCAAAATCCACCGTTCATTTCCCCTCTCATGCATATCACTGCCATCCATCAAACAAAGGATGACATGATCTGACTGCTAAGAGCTGCCGGATTCGCTCCCGCTCCTTGTGCACATGGCCGACTATGCTCTCCAAGTAAACAAATAAAGAAGTCCCTATTGAATCTGGATTGCAGCTACTGAAGGTGAGAAATGTCTAGAAAATACTGCCACCTCCTCACATGCAAGTACGACAAGTTGGAAAATAGCTAGCACATTTTGGTTCCCCGTTGTCACCTGGGAAATAAACACTCTACTACTAACTTATTTTTTTAGAGTACTGTAAAAATGGATTTTTTAGATGCCACTATACTGCAAAGTTTACACTGTTCACATAACATAACATTGCATGGCTGATGCTAGCTAAAGTTTTATTCTGCTTCATCAAGAAATGTAATATTTTTATTATTCGCAGAAAAAGTGTAATATTTTATTTCAGTCATAGATAAGCTATACCTCAAGCTAATACAGGACATGAGTGTCTGTCAGACCTAAATGACTTATTTAGTTGCACAAAATAGTCCATAAACATGCATGTAAACCGTTAAACAACTCTGGAACTATACATCAGTGGAACCCAGGAAACAACATATAATAAAACTACAACTTTTATCTTGTAATCAAATTCTTACTTGGAACTCAGTTTGATTTGTGCAAGTGATTTTCTTCTTATTTCAGAATAGTCCTTAGATCATGCAAACAAACACACTATGATATCTACTCAAGATACGAGTACCCTTTTCTCTCTCTAAAAAGAAGGTATATGAGTATCTATCATACAGAACATACGTGCAAAGCACGTGCCTTAGTAGAAGTCTAGGTGGCTTTGGAACAGCGGACGAAAGTAGAAAAGGATCCAGACGAAGGGAGCTGGGGCAGTAGAGCAAGGCAGGTTTTGAAGAAATATATACCCGAGGGTCGTCGGCATGTCGGAAAGACAGCGTCGGGAGGCTGCATCTTGGCCACAATACCGTAGGGAGGAAGAAGGGGTCGAAGGCCCTCCCGAGCTGGCGCTCTCTCGGAGAGAACGACACGGCCGCCGATCGGGATGCGCGGGCAGACGTTGGTCTCCTCCCTCTCCGCTGACGATAGCGTGAACGATGTACCTACTCCCCTGCCCCGGTCGAGGTTGTCCGGCCGGATTTGTGACCAGTCGTGAGCTAAGAGAGAGTGTGGCCACCTATGTGTTGCTTAGATCTGGAGAGCATGAGAGAGTGAACGAGAGGAACCCTAGTAAAGCAAGCGCTAAGGCTCCTACTTTTATATATAGTGGAGTGATTTTGTTGTACCAGCTTCAAAAAATGCGCTCCTACGTGTACCCGCGAGTGGGTGCGAGAGAACTAGTGCGTGCGAGCACCGCTTCTCTTCATGAGAGTACAATATACTATGCCCAAAGAACGTTCGCCGGAAGAGTAATAGTACAAGTGTGTGACGTGTGAGCTAAAATAAAATGTGCGCGCCGTCTTTTTGTTTTTTAGAAGTTCTGAGGGTAGGGTGTGAAGAGCACATATGTGCGTGACGTCTACCTGCAGATAGACGGTGGGTGCGACGTGCGAGTCTGCGAGAGGACTCGAGAGAGTCGTGACTCGTGAGGGTGCGTGTGCGTGAGAGAGAGGGGGGCACCTATCAATGCAATGCATCTATCCGTAAATCATTATCCGACAAACATTCGCCACAAGCCTTTTCCTGACGAACGCCGTAAGGACCGTTAGATCGGCATCCGACAGTGTCAGTTTTGCCATGTCATTTAACAGAACAGCCACTCCTCCTACACACAAATCTTCCACGTGAGTGTTAGCAACTGCCGTATGCTCCCTCCGTTTCGAAATGCAGTGCATATAGCTTTATTGAAAATTCGAACCTCGCAAACTTTTACCGAGTTTTCGTGTACCAAATTGCACATGTACAATACCATGTATATATCATTTCATTCATCTTCGAGAGGTAACTATAAAGTTGGGTGAGGAGTCTACAAAGAAAGACCATCGTATCACCCGCAACAATTTCAAGCATCCTTTAGTGTCGAGGAATATCATAGGAACTCTATATGATATGATTTTTATAGGATTTTTTCCTTTAGAGCCAATTGGTTCATAGGAATAGATTCATATACTCCACATTTCAAAGGAAATAAACATGATATCATTTCTATAGCTTTAGAGCCACTTGGTTCATATGAATGGATTCCTATACTCCCTTAATTTCAAAGGAAAATAAACATTAGCATATATTCAATAGAAAAGTTCCTATGATATGAACCAAATTACATCTCTTTTCTAATCCCTCCTCATAGGAATTGAGAAACATGTCATATCTATATTCAATAGAAAAGTTCCTATGATGTGAACCAAATGACATCTCTTTTCCAATCCCTACTCATAGGAATTGAGATGCTCCATGTCATCTCTTTCCCTACAACATTCATGTATACATCTTCTATTCCTAAATAGATAGTACAACCCAATAGTAGCTTTTTTCCAAAACATGCAACTATGGCACAAGAACTATATAGTGTGCCAATAACTTTGAAAGATGGTCGCTGGATGAAGCTAACCCGATAGTGCAGAGATAGGAAAATCCGAGCACTACTGGCCGTTGGATATCATCAACATTCCACCAGATCTACCACATGTATAATTTAGAAGACTCCATGGTTGAACTTAAGCATAATGCACAAACCTCAAAACACAAGCACTTCTCCTTTGTTCTAGAATCTTCTGTATCATAATTGATTATTTTTTCTAAATGAATTGCCATTATTTGTTTTTTACTTTATGATTTACTCCCTCCGTTCCAAAATAGATGACCCAACTTTGCACTAACTTTGTACAAAGTTAGTGCAAAGTTGGGTCATCTATTTTGGAACGGATGGAGTACAATGCACAACCCCATGAATCAAAGTTAGTGCAAAGTTGGGTCATCTATTTTGGAACGGATGGAGTACAATGCACAACCCCATGAATCTTAACATTTTTATAAAACTTATTGATTTTGAATGAGATGAACTATAAGAACTAAACGAACATCTACATCATGCATATATGACTCAAAGCTTTACATCCTATAGTGTGTATTTATTCATAATTTGGTTTCGAAATCTCATGCGTTCAATACATGTGTACCTTACTAGTTTTGAGTAGAGTAGCAAATTTCACGCGGCCCCGGGTATATCAAAATGCAGCGCCCATGCATCATTGCCTTTCGGTCGAACATACGTCCACAATTTTTTGTACGTACTATATCTCCACTGGTCCCCGAACCCAAAATGCTGCCTTGTTCCCGTAAAACCAAGTAGCCCACACATATTTAAGGCGTCGGCTCGAACCCGTTTACTATGACGTGGCCCCGCACGCTGTAGTACTCCTACAAACCCTACTACTGCACTCATCATCAGTTTTCTTCAAGAGGACGAGGGAGAAGCCGATTTGTAGTGGAGGCGCTTTAAAAAAGGATCTGTAGTGGAGACCCCTACCCTAGGGTGCCCTAGGTAGCTGTCGCACGCATCATTGTGTTCTCTTTTCTTTATGCTCTTGCGCCCTAGAGTGAAATGATGGTTGCTTCGTCCATCCAGCTTAATGCGGGAAAGGTGGGGCTTTGTGATTTGACCCCTCATCGCTCATTTTCTACTACTGCAGCGCTACGACCGGGGTGCCTCCAATTCCAACCATTGCTCCGAACTGTAATTTGGTGCATCGCATGTGGAACAAGACGGTGGATGAGCCACATGTCGGCCAAAGGGGTCCTGTTAAGTATGTCGCCATTTCGTGTGCAGACTGACCCTGCTTGAGTTCCTACGCCAACACGACAAGAGTAGCCTACCACTTGGTTTTGCTCCTTGGTGAATCCCGACTATATTGATCTAAAAAGATACGTGCTGAACTACCCTCTCCATCTCATTTTTTAGGCGTCTCGGTTTATAGGGCCTGCACGTAGTTCTAGGTCATCCATTTGACTAACTAAATAAGAGTTACTATGCCACAAAAAGTATATCATTGGATTCTTAAGCGGATGTAGTTGTATTTAAAAGTCGAGGGCGGGGCTTTTCCTGCGCGGTAGGCGGCGGGGCAGTTCCGCCTAGTCGATTCGACAGAGACACGAGAAGACGAGGGAGTAGGCTGCTGCAAACGTAGGGCTGTGTGATTTGACAGCGAGTTACTGCTGGACAGGTGGGGCCCCATGATTTGACTTGCCATTATCATTTTAACTGCGGCGCTACGACCGGCATGAGTCTCCCAGATTCCTGACCACCTCCATACAGGTGCCTCTCCCAATGCTCCACCATGTAGTAGAGGCTGGCTCTTGCATGAGAGCCCACTTCTCCACTTTTTCCTTACCTCTCTTTCCTCCACATATGCAAAAATGCCATGTAAAGCGCACTATTGTACTTAATTTTACTTGCTCCTATAGGTGCTTAAGCTTTCCACATAGGCATAAAGTCTGATGTGGCAAGTTAATCAAGAAGAGAGAGACTAGTTTGGTGACCCAAGGAAGAAACGGTGCTAAGCACGTGTACCTAGGTGAAAAGAGAATTTTGAGTCTATAGCTAATTCAATGAAGCAAACTTAGCAACACCATTTCATTGGAAGAGGTCACTCCTTGGCAAATGCAATAAATACATGTGCTTAGCACCATTTCTTCCTTGAGTACAAAGAAAGAGATAGAGAGGAGTAAAAAATACACTTATAGCCAACCTTGTTGTAGTATGAGTGACTAAGTGATGACTATGTATGACATGCCAACATCAGATAGCCTAACGCACCATGTTAAATCTCCAAGGGCGCGACCGCACGAGCGACGCGACGATCGTGGTAGGCGCGACCATGATATGGGTTGCTGGCAGCCCTTGGATCTGAGATCAAACGGTCGTATGCTGAGTTGCTGAAAATTTGCAGAATAACCCTCCAGGATAGGATATTCACCCATAGGTCTAGAATCACGCCATGCAACCGTTCGATCTCAGATCCAAGGGCTCTCGGAAGCCCGTATCATGGGAGAATGGAAAGCCACTACCCTGCTATTCGCACGCTGGCAGTTCGCTCCTACTCGTCCCTGCACGTCCTTCAATACTACGGCGGTTTGCTCCTAGTCGTCCCGTCCATTGACATTACGACAGTTCCACTAATCCTAACCCTCCTCCCAAATCCATGGCATCCCAAATCTCCATGATCGGGTGTGAGTACAAGGTTAGAACCATCACCGGCGATGAGTTCGACGTCATCTACACCCGTTCTTCTGCGACGGTGAAAGGATACCTTTCTCGCTTCAGTCGCATGTTCGAAAACTCAGATGATGAGTGGGTCGCTGGGCTAGATGTTGAGTACACCATAGTCCTGGGGCGAGAGAAGGATCTAAAGGATGAAGAGGGGAAGAAGCCCACCGTGATCCAGGTTTGCGTACATAACGTTTGCTTGGTCTAGCACATATGCCATGCCGACGTTGAGTGCCAGGATTTTAAGAACTTCCTCAAGGACAAAACAGTGAAATTCGTTATTATAGACTTTGGTAACGACAAAGAAGTCTTGCGTCGAATAGGCCTCGTTGTAGGCAACACCTTCGACCTCCAAAAGAATCGGCTGGTGTCCTCTCGTCAGCCTTCAATGCTGACCCTGGCAGGAGCCATGGTTCATCCTTCGTACGGTAAACTGGAGAAACCTCATTACACGTTTCATCGTCATGCATGGCAGCGGAATGTACTAGATATAGACCACATCCACTACGTTGTAATGGATGGCTACCTTTGCTTCAATATCTACAAGGGTTGGATGAAGAGCAATAGCCAAGTGTGCGGTTCAAGCAAAGAAGTATCGGTCAAGAGGAAGAGGGACAAGGAGGAAGTCGAGGACGTGGACGAGGACTCCGAGTAAGGTGGCAGTGTCGTTGCTCATGGTGGTTCTAATGCAGTGTCTACCGGAATAGTTGCAAAGTTTAATTTCAGGTGTGCTTAATTTAATTTGAGGGGTGTGTTGTGCTGAGCCCCCAACAGAACTATATTATGTTTCTTCTTGTTACTTTAACTCTTCAGTACGTACATACTATTATTTCTTACATTTCATCTTTTAGTTGGTATAGTACTACCACTCGTTTCTTCACATTATATACGTGCAATATATATGGCCAACATCAGATAGCCAGCAGTTTAGTTGTCAAAGAATTTCAGGGTGCTTAGTTTTGTCAAAGAATTCCAGGATGCTTAGAGGGTGCTTGGATCCAAGGGACTTATTTTAGTCTGACTAAAAATAGTCTCTTTAAGAGGCTAAAGTTCCAAGCACCCCTGACTAAAGAGGGGCTAAAACTAGTCTTGAGACTAAATTTTTTTTAGTCAGGGGTACCCCTACTAAAATGTGGATTAGTCGTCTCTCTACTCATTTAACTCCTCTCCTTTAACACATGCGAGTTCTGGATTGGAGGGTTTGGAGTATAATAAATGCTCATTAACTTGATTTTAGCCTTTTTAGTATTTGGATCCAAGCATGGGTGAGGCTAGCATGTTTTAGTCCCACTACTTTTAGTCATGGGACTAAAACGTATCCAAGCACCCTCTTAGTTTTGTTTGAGGGGTGGGTTGTGCTGGACACCATTATTGTGACTAGCCTTTTTAATAGTACTATATGCATAATTTGGCGACGAGCGCTCTCTATATGTACCACCTTTTTTTTAATTTCATTTTGCTCCATGGCGCAATCCATTGATAGTACAGCTGTACAAAAGTATACATTTTTTAAAAGGCTAGAGTACTGTTCATCACATATATAGCCAGTTAAATTCTCAACCTAGAATGACGTGCATGCCATGTAGTAAACCAATACGGAGGAAGTACAGTAAAAATGAGGTGATTTTACCGAGCGATCGGCGGGGGAGCATGGCCTGTCATGCGGTCCCATGTGTCATGATGTACCAAGACGATGCGCGTGTCCCTCTTGAGGCAGAAGCAATACTAGTACGTGGTTTGAGATGATGGCGAACCGAAGTGTGAAATAATGGTTGCTTCGTCCGTCTGGGAAAGTGCGGCATTGTGATTTGACGTCTCATTGCTCATTACTACTACTGGGCCGATACGAGTGGGGTGCGTCCCCCCTGCTGTTCTACACTATTATTTGGTGCTTGACACGTCGACCCGGTTGCTATATGTCCCACATGTTGGCGACAGGAAGTACATAATTCATGAAAGGGAGCGTCAACGGAGGAGTATACTACAGAATTCATGAAAGGGAGCGACTTAGTTTTGGAAAAATCTGTTTTTACGGAGTACGCACCCACTAGGGTTTATAGGGCTCATCTAAAAAACATTCGTTTTCCGTTTGATAAGTCTCAATTCTACTATAATAGTAGTAGTACCATTACATGTTGGATTTTGAGGTGCGTTAGATCACCTGACGCAAGCAGTGTCAAGAGGAAACTAACCAATGCATGTACAAGTTCATGGAAATTTAGTGGTCATTCATGCATTTGTTCTAATTAATGCCTCGGTAAACATAACTTCTTGAGAAAAACGAGCGTACTAATTACTTTTGAAAAATACGAAATTAATTCGACCACTCACCGTCTACCTTGGTTGGAGAGATTTTGAAATTGAGCCATAAACTGGAAAGGAGGGAGTAGTAACTTTTGTCTCGATTACTATTTGTGGCCTTGTATAGATGCAAAATGTATTTTTTTATACTGGCCTTGTATAAGTAAATGGAGGGAGTACTAACCAAAGTATGTAGTAGGGACGAGGAGTAAACGGAGGGAGTAGTAAAATTTTCTCCTCGTGCTACGAGCCACCGCGCGTGTGGGAAAGGGAGAGGGCATAAGGCGTAGTAAGCAAGCTTCACCTCATCCTGCGAGCCACCGCGCCCGTGGGCGGGGGAGACGGCATACTAAGCAAGCTTCTCCTCGTTCTGCGAGTTGACGGGACACATCAAAAGTACTCCAGTGTATAGAGCCTTGCCTCTAAGGTAGGCCCCACATGGTTTGCCTCTTATTTTAATTTAACATAACGCGTCAAGTTGCAATTTGTTTGTTCACCCGTGGTAGATGATCCTCCCTCCACCAAGTGGACAACCGGTACACGTGCCAAATTACCACGTGGGCTGCCTTTTTCGTACAGAAATGAGCTCCACCGTGTACCCGCGCGGGTGTGGTTGGGAAAGAGACGGGAGTACGTGCGCCATGCATGCACCTCTTCTCTTCGTGCATGTCCCCCACCTACGTGTGTGTGTGAGAGAGAGAGATACAAACCTAGAGATAATGCGCCGTCCATCCCCATGCCTCCGCCCAGTCCGACCACCAGTCACCACCACGCCCCACTCCTCTTCACCTTATCTCTCATCTTTCTCCCTCCATTTTTATATACAAGGGGCCACTATCAAAATTACAATTTGCAGGTATACAAGGCCAATAACACTAATCGATGCAATATTAATGGTGTTTGCCTCGTGGTACTAGCAAAGGAGGACATTAATTATCCCTTGCATGCATGCGGGAGTTTGTAAAAAAATGCATCTTGATGTTCCGTGCAATGCACGGGAATCTTGCTAGTCCATGAAAACAACACATGGCAAAATTCCACGGCTTGGGGCGGCAACTGGCTCCGTCGGGCGAGGGGAGGGAGGTGGATCAGCGAGCTGCATAGCTCCTATCCGGCGGGCTACCCAACCGGCTTGGATGCGGAATAACTACTCTTCGTAAGCCATTGTAAGAGTGGACAAAATGGTGGAGGAGATAGGGGAGCGGCCCGGTCATGAACGGACGTGTGTCCAGAGTGGGTTTCTCGGCTTCCACACGGGTGGGTTTCATGGAGGCGTTTGAATGCAGCACGGAGGCGTGTTCAGCCGGGCGTGCCGCGAGTGGCGCCCTCGACTCTGACCAAGGACACCGCGCTGTTCTTCCACTGACATGTGGGCTCTTTGGGTGCATGGCATGCATGTCAGTGACCCAACGTAGGCAGCGCACAGCAGAGGAACCTTTGGTGGGCCAGGGCGGTCAGAAGCGGGCATTTCATAAATCGATGATTGTTCAGTGAGTGTGATGTCATCTTTTTCATGTAGATAAGCCTACTATGTTGATAGCCCGTTTTATACGTTGTGATTCATAAAGACCACTCCAAACATCAATGTTCTGCTTATCACAAATAAGATTGATTAATACCCGTAACAATCCATGTCCTTAACAAAGGGTGCATGCACGTATAGGTTGAACGTGTGTCTTGCATCATGTGCTGTGTGCATGCAGGCGTGCGAGTGTTGCGTGCGTGCAAGGGTACGTTTCAGTGTTGCATGCATGGGTGCGTACGTGCGTGTGTTCGTGATTGCATGTGTACGTGTCAGTGTTGCACGCCAGCATGTGTGCGTGTGTACGTGTCAGTGTTGCACGCCTACATGCGTGCGTGTCTTGTGTGCGTGCATGTGTACGTGCGGGGTGAGGCTACACGTCAGTCAACTGACTTTTTCATCTCTAGTCATTAGATTTTCCAGCCGTTGGATACGAAATCAAGGGCCTTCAGTTTATCATCAAACTCCACCCCCCTGAGCCGCCAGCCACCACCGGCTGAACCGCCAGCCCCTGCCGCCCACGGCCAGCCCGCCCTTCCCAAAACCATTCCCCACCGCCGGTCTGCCGCTGCACCGGCCATCCCTCTAG
>NC_041386.1:50003313-50055770 GCF_002162155.2 Triticum dicoccoides
CCGCCCAATGAACGCCCCCCGACCGCCGGTGACTGCCAACCAGAGGTCTCACGACTTCGAATACCCACCGACCACTAATTTATTACCATTTTTGTCCTTCATATACGCGCTAACGGGTGGGCCCTATGGTAATGTGCGCTACTGAATGTGGACCATTTGACTGGTCAATTGATCATGTTATCAACAAATTACGGAGCTGTATGGTGAGCCAGTGACCGTATGATCACTCTAAAATGTACTCCTATTTTATTAACACAGTACAGACTCAAACTACCATTCCTTTCTTTCATATACGGGCTGACAGGTGGGCCCCACGGTTACGCGCCCCGATGGTGCAACACTAGTTGCGCCACGTGGAACGTTTGATTGGTCAATTGATTGTGTCATCAACAAAATACGAAGTTGTAAGGGTGAGCCAATGACCGTATAATCATGATATGTATTTGTTTAACACGGTACAGACGCAAGGGCTCATATATACGCGCAAGTACTCACCGCTATAAGCGCACACACACGAACCCTACCCCTATGAGCACCTTCGAGAGAGTGGGCCAGCATATATGATCTTGAGATTTTACGAAGTCACCATAGGTGCCTCGTAGTCGAGTGGAACGTCTCCTCCCACTGAACATACGTCGCCGAAAAATACTGAAATTAACACAAGATAAATGCGAGCACCGGGACTTTAACCTTGGTGGGCTCGAGAAACCACTGTCCTCTAACCTTCCAACCACACGTTGGTTAGCATGACAAAATGTATGTGGCGACCGTGATGAGCTTATTCTGAAGTCCAGTGACCATATCGTGCTTTCGCTTCAAATACAATGACCGTAAGTGTCGTCAACAAAATACGGAGCACGCATCAAATGCAAAGTCCGTCAGTGTCATCAACAAAATATGGAGATGTATCGTGAGCTAGATACCGTTGTACTATTGTCTATGCTTATTTTCTTAGTGGCTGATTGCGTGTGTGGTGTGGTGGGCACATCATTTCTAGTTGTGGTGGGTCAACATGAAGACTCATGGGTCAGTTCCATCCTGCGCCACATATAGGTTGGACCGAGACGTGTTATAGAAGACCCATGTGGAGGACTCGACGTACAACACGAAGCTACCAGAGTCGCGGAGGAATCTATCTCAACTGGTGATAAGCCGACTATATATGATTTGTAACCCTAGGCCCTTAGTATGTTATACAAGCTTGGGGCTAGTTCGTCGATAGTATACACACACACGCACAATGCTTGGTATTCACGTGTACTTTGTACACACCCCTATCACTAATATACAGTACCAGGAGTAGGCTATTTCTTCAACTACAATTGAATTCTAGCATGTGCATGTGTTTATTTCATATTATCGATCCATAGAGTGAGAGCGGTTTGAAATACAGGCAATGGATGCTTTTGCAATTCATATATAAACATTAATTAGTGCACTCCATGTTGTTAGTGTGAAGCACTTTATACATTTGTCACTTGCATGGTTACATTCCAAATTGCTAGCTACGAAATATAATACATGTCAAATTCAACATAAAGGGGGTTTCGAAGATTCAAATTCATAGGAAGTGCATTCATCTATTTCAACCCGAGATAATGGCATTTGTAAATCAGATGTAAAAGGGGGCATCAATCTTTGTTGTGAGTTTGAACATGCTATATATATTCATACGCATATCTAACTTTTTTTGCAACCAAGGAGATTATATCTAGAACCATGCATGAACTGAGGTAAGTTGCATATTTTTTAATATATACTCATGTAAAATGTATATTCAAATGTACCCCCTCCATTCCAAAATAGTCATAGCTTTGGGATTTTCGAGAGTAAAGATTTGTGAAGTTTGACAAATCCTAAAAGTTCAATTCAAGAGAACCGAAAACGTTAAGGCCTTCTTTGGTTCATAGGATAGGAATTTTATAGGAATAGGAAAATCATAGGAAGTGAGATGACATGCATGTCAATTCCTATAGAGAAAGAGGTGTCATTTAGTGCATAGGATAGGATTTTTCCCATTCAGTCTAGGCTAATGTTTTTTCCCCTCCAAAACGTGAAGGATTGATTCCTATCCTACATAGGAATAGGAATCCCTTCCTACAAACCAAAGGGCTTCAAAGGAATTTTTCCTTTGCAAATCCTATCCTATAGAATTTCTACATAAATCCTACAAACCAAAGGAGGCCTAATTCTTTTGCTCCCAAATATTGAACGAAGCACCAAATAGGCCTCTGGTCACCCGAAACCGCACGAGACTATTGTTTTGGTGGTAGGAAATTACTGTCCTGACTCTGGCCCGTGTAGCCTATCGGCCCGATATCCAAAGGTCTAAACTGGGGTAGGTTTGTAACTTTACCAAGACGCCAGAGAAGCACTCATACGCCATGGGTGCCTACCCATGTGCTCAGCCGAAATCTATCCCGCCCACATTTGGAACACCTGACATGACTGTCCTACCCCCAACCCGCAATATGTCCGAAATTTTAGATGGGGGGAAAGTTTGTAACTTTCCCCAAATTTCAAACAAGCGCGTCTCAAACCGAAACATTGTTCCCCCTTAGTTCCCCGCCTCCCTCCGTTTCCCCATTCATACTCCATGGGCGCGAAAACGCCCTCTCCACCAGCCGTGAAACCCCAGCCTCCTCCGTCCTCCACCCCATAGCGGCCAATCCACCGCCGCCCTCCTCCATCACACCAGAGCCGGTACCCCGACGTCATCGTCCAACGCAACTGCAACCGAAATGCCCTTAAGGACTTAGTAGCTGAAGCCGAGGCAGAGCTGCCTCCACGACACCGACGCTGACATGCGCCGTACCGGAACCACTCCGACCACGCCGTCCTATGCCTCACTGCTGCGGCTCCACTGTCGCAACCGTCCACCGCACCAGAGCTGTTCCCACTACGCCGTCGTTCACCACCTCGGATCTGCTTCCTTGCCGCCGACAGACGGCCACCGCACCACACTCAACAACTTGGCCATGGGTTCGTCCAAGGCTACACCGTCCTCCATAACTTCTGGTTTCTGGCGAACAACAAGAAGATCGTTGGAAAAACAGAAGGAGGACACAACAATGCCAGCAGAAAGAGGTACTCCTCTTCCCTTATTCGTGCAAATCTTCCGTCTCCACTCACACCGTATTCATCCCACGAACGAAACTAGTTGATCGCTTCTTACTACATCTTCTTCGTGATACTAAATGCACAAGGTTTCCTCCCTTTTACTATTTCACCTTTGCTAGAGGTCAGTAGCTCGCCTGGATTTCAATTTAGGGTCAGTCGAACCGCAATTAAAAGAAGCAGCACCCGCTTAGGCGCACGAAGCACCTAGTCCGCCTGTTCCCCAGGGAAGCGGCGCATCGGTGTCTATCATAGGGGTGTGGGGTGCAGGAGCTGCTTGCGCCCGATCTGGGGGTCGGCGGGGCTTGAATGGATGGCCGGGGGCGGTGCCAAGCACGGCGGTGCGGTGAGGTCGAGGGGAGGGCGCAGGCAGGGGAGGAATACTGGGCCGATGGTCGCTGGCATTTCGAGGAAGATCGTCAACACTGACTCGCTGGAGGTAGATGAAGGCGATCTGCCCGTTCTTTGTACATCGGACGGTGTAGAAAAAATGGACTGACCTATTGCTTTCAGTCGACTGTTATTTTCATAGAATCCTGTAGTAATTTAGTGTGTCGTGCATGTTGTAGAGCTATCATATGTCTCCTGTCATTTATTTCTCACCGACCTGCTATCTGCTACCTTTACACTGTACTAATTGTGCACACACTTCACCCATACTCACACTATTGTTTTTTTATGCATGAGTATTTCAGACTCTGACGCAGTGTTGATGAATGCAGAAAAGAAAAGACAGAAGTCGATCCAGTGTAATTCGAAGATAAGCACTAAGCGTTCCAGCGCTCTAACGGGTGCAGTGTCAGCAGTTGGAGACAGTAAACTTAGCTCTGCAGTTGATGATCTAAATTGCCACACACAACCATCCCAGGTGCTTGCTTTAACTTCGCGCTATCAAATGTGGTTGCATGTTGCATATGGTGTCTAGCTTGTATTGCTTCCAATTTGGTTAAATTGCATCTGCTTACTTTACACATTATACCTTTGATAATGACATGCCTTCCTGTTTTTGATACATACTACATATGTCTATTAACCATGTTCGTACATCAAACTAATGCTCTTTTGTATCCCTCGTCAATCACTTATGATGAGACAGTCACCCTGGTGGGTTTCTGTGAGACGCCATACTCGTTAAAGAGTGCAGTGTCATCCTCCCCACATGATTCTCAAGAAACAACAAGGCTAAATAAAGATACTCAATGTAGCTCTCTAGTTGATCACCGCAATTCCCCCACACCACCATCGCAGGTGCTTGCTCTTACTTGGTAGTGTGATATGTAGTGTTTGTCTTACATGAAAGTAGTGTTCGTCAGTATCATGCATCAATGAGTTCTGAAGAGCAAATTTTATTCCTTTTTCTTGTGGCTTTGACTTGATAAGGAAAAATCAAGAAAGAGGAAAGAAAAGAGTAAGGAAGGCAATGATGGTGGTCCTCTGCAGCAATGTAAACGGAGCATCTGTACCGATTCTCCTTGTACTGATAGTGCATTACAAGGTCCAAGTCTCCGCTCCCCTACTCCACCATCCAAGGTGCTTGCTCTAACTTGGCAGTGTGATATCTGGTTGCATGTTGCATATGGTGTCTAGCTCGTATTGCTCCTAATTAGTGTAAACTGCATCTGCTTAGCTTACACATGATACATGTGAATATGACACGCTTTCCTGTTTATGGTACATACTATATCTTATGATAAGGCACCTTTAAGTCGCCATTGTGATATTGGTTGTGTCTTGCATATGATTTCTAGCATGTACTGCTTCTAATTTGTTGAAACGCCATACAGTTTGAACTTGGCAGAGTGATATTGGTTGCATCTTTCATATGGTGTCTAGCTTGCAGTGCTTCTAATTTGTTGAAATGCCTTTTGCTTAGTTACCACATCATAGGTGTGAATATGTCACACCATCCTGTTTTTCATACATATTCCATCCTCGCATCATGTGTTTGCCTTTCATCCGAGTAGTGTTCGTCAGTATCATGCATGAATGAGTTCTGAAGAACGAATTTTATTCCTTTTTCTTATCGATTTGACTTCACAATGCAAAATCATTATAGTTGAAGGAAATTAGTCCGGCAGTGGATGATGGTGGTCCTTCGGAGCAACTCAAAATAGGGGTCTCTACAGATTCTACTCCGCCATCCTCCCAACAAGATTCGCAAGACAACACAAGGCTGGAAAGTCAACGTAGATGTGTAGATGATGAGCACATCTCCCCTACTCCACCATCACAGGTGGTTGCTCTAACTTGACACTATTATATGTGGATGCATGTTGCGTATGATGTCTAGCTTGTATTGCTTCTAACTTGAATTGCATCTGCTTACTTTACACATAATGCCTGTGAATATGACACGTGTTCCTGTTTCTAGAACATACGTGTACATGATGAGCACATCTCCCCTACTCCACCATCACAGGTGCTTGCTCTTACTTGGAACTTTTATACGTGGTTGCGTTTTTCGTATGATGTCTAGTTTGTATTGCTTCTGATTATGTTGAATTGCATCTACGTAGCTTACAACTTATACCTGCAACGATCACTTACCCATAAGACACATTTAACTTGGGACTGTGATGTAGGTTGCATCTTGCATTGTCTTCTAGCTTGTATTGCTTCTAATTTCTTGAAATGGCACTTACGATGAGACACTTTTTACCTGATAGAGTGATATTGGTTGCATGTTCATATGGTGCCTAGCTTTCATTTCTTCTAATTTTGTTGAAATGCCTTCCGCTTACTGTTTTTTCATACATATTCCATCCTCCTATTGTACGTGTGAATATGAAATGCTGTCTTTTTTGTATATATTCCATCCTCCTATCCTGCACTTGCCTTACATCAAAGTAGTGTTCGTCTGTATCATGCATTAACCAGTTATGCAGAGCTAATTTTATTCATCTTCTTGTGGTTTTGACTTCATAAGGCAATATCAGAAAATAGGAAGGAACAGAGTAAGTTAGGGGATGTTGGTGGTCCTCCGCACCGACGCAAACAAAGACTCTCTAGATTTGCCACTGCTACTGCTAATGAAGTTGAAGTCCCAAGTCTACATGATGAGTTCATCTCCCGTACTCCACCATCGCAGGTGCTTGCTCTAAGTTGATAGTGTGATAATTGGTTTCATGTTGCATATGTTGTCTAGCCGGTATTTCTTCTATTTTGATTAAATTGCACCTGCTAAGTTTATACGTTATACATGTGCATATGACATGGCTTTCTGTGTCTAGAATACACTGCATCTATCTATCATACCATGTTCTTACATCAAAGTACTGCTGTTGTGTATCCCGCATCAGTCACTCATGATTGGACGCTTTTAACATGACAGTTTGATAGTGGTTGCATCTTGCATTTATTTCTACATTGTACTGCTTCTAATTTTTTGAATTGCCACTTATGACAAGACACTTTTAACTTGGATGAGTAATATTGGTTGCATCTTTCATATGGTGTCTAGCTTGCATTACTTATATTTTCTTGAAAATCCTTCTGCTTAGTTTGCACATCGTAGCTGTGAATATGTCATGCCGTCCTGTTTTTCTTACATATTCCATCCTCATACGGTTGTCTTACATCAAAGTATTGCTTGTCTGTATCATGCATCAATGAGTTCTGAAGAGTGATTTTATTCTTTTGTGTTGTGGGTACAACTTGACATGGCAAAGTCAAAAAAGAGCAAGGAAAATAATATAGTAGGGAGTGCTGTTACTCATCGGGTGAAACGGAAAAGGTTCTGCCGTCGAGATTCTGCTGGTACTTATAGTGCAGTAGAAGGTCCAAGTCCACCGGCTAAATCTACAAACACAATATCACCTGCTCCACCAGCTGCAGCATCCGCTTCAACTGTACCAACATCTCAACCAGTTACTCGTTCATTTGCTCCGGAACTGGCCAGTTCCCAAGCTGCCTTCACACCTAACACTACTTCTGAAGCACTGCTAACACAACAGGACTTGGCAAGATCAGATGAACCTCATGAGCATCAACACCAAGACGGTACCTAACCGAGTCAAGTTGCTGTTGCATGCTCCTTTATATGTACTCTCACAGTTTGATGTACACTAACACTTTCCATATTCGTTGTTGAACTAGCACCACGGCGCAAGCGGAAACAGACACCAGGTATAATGCTTGACAGATTAACAAAATCTAAAGGAGGAAGAATGGAGATCCATTTTGAGGCAGGTTTAAAAAGGCCACGTGATCCTACAGAGTCAGCCAAGTTAGTATTAGAGGCAGGCGTTGCCGTTAGGTGTCATGCACGTATCCTCCCAATGTGGATCCAGTACAGGAATGAGAAAGACAATACCCAGTTTAACACCTTCCTTGACCATTTATTCGTAAGTAATGTTATTCATCGCAATTAGTAATATTGTCTTGCTCTGTCCCATACTTTCTAGATTCCTCCTAATAAGACTCACATTCTTTTTTCAACAGATGAGGTTCAAGTTGGATCCGAAAGATGATGCAACTAGACAAGCATGCACTCATGTTTTTCAGTCTGCTCTGCGACAATATCGGTACTGTTGGGGATATTACTACTGGGCGTAAACCGGCCTATCTGGGCCGGATTAGCTTCATCAGTAGTTAAGCATGTTAAAGCCCATGAAGGTAGATGAGGGCTCAAGACCCATAATCGGTTGAGAGCCCGTAGCCGTAAACCGGCGTCAATATGTAACTTGTATTGTAAGTTAGGAATAAGTAGAGACCAAACCGGACACATCTATGAGCCGGTGTTGGGACGCTGTAAACCGACGGGCGTCACCCATGTATATAAGGGGACGACCTGGCGGCGGTTCAGGGATGACAGACAACAACTCGAGACATAGGCGAAGCTTATTGCTCCCTAGTCATCGAAACACCCATCAATTCCATCACAACTAGATGTAGGCTTTTACCTTCATTGAAGGGGCCGAACTAGTATAAACTCTCTTGCGTCCTTGTGTCCGCTTTAACCCCTTCAAGCTAACCCGTCGCGATGGCTCCACGACTAAGTCCTTTCTCTAGGACATCTGCCGTGACAAAACCACGACAGGTACCACCTTAGAAAATCTCACTTTGAAGGCAAGGCTAACAATGAAATCGCCCAAACATCTCCAGTGGAATATATTATAGATGAAGACTGGACATCCCTCGTTAAACACTGGTCTGATCCAAAGTATCAGGTAGGCTATATGTATTTGATCAGACCACATATTGAACTTGTATTTATGTATGTGCCTTACAAGTGTATCTTCTTCTAGGCTAACTGTTTGAAGAACAAAACCAACCGTTCTAAAGTGAAACTCCAACAGACCACAGGATCTCGTAGCCATATTGCACACTGCAAGGCTCTTGTAAATAGCTGCTACTTCCTTCTTTTTTTTGTGCCATATTATCGTATCTATATTGACTTGTTCCAAATACAGAGGAAATACCGTGCGGACCAAAAAGAACCTGAACCGAATGCAGTGCAAATCTTCAAGGATTGCCACACCAGCAAGATGAAGGGCATGATCACACCAGTTCAAGCCGCTTTGTAAGTCCTTACTCCTCCTGCCTTGAACTGATTGGTACTGTGATGTGTTCATTTAACTACTTGGTTTGCAGCCAATGTCAGTTACTCTATTCACTTTTTATTCACAGTTGTCTTAACATATCATTTCACCTTACATGGTTTAAAAGAGATGAAGGATATTCTTTTGGTCTTGATTTGTAATCTAGTTCTTATGTTCACGTGCGCACACAATGATAAAATAGCATGTTTGTTTTATATATGTTTGCCCATGATATGAATGTTGTCATACTATGTTCATCCTACTTTAAACCATGTCTCTTTATCCTTAGATGTCAACGAATGTGAGGAAATAGACAATACAGTAGGCATGCTACATGGACATATGTTCTGAAAGTGATTTTATTATGTAGTTGGCACTACAATACATGCTAATGTATTACAGTACTTCACCAAAATAAGTTATGTATAAACGTTTAACCTACTTTGTTTGTTTTTGTCTCATTAGTAACTTATCTGGTACACTAATCTACAAGTTCAAACTTTCAGGAAGCTATGGAACAAATGATTGAACAGCCACAACCACCTGAAGGTGACAAGGCTACTACAGGCACAATGTCACCTCTTGCTGCAGTGCGTTAGTATTTCTCCACTAACAGTGCAAAAAGCACCTTCCTGCGTAATTCTGGGTTGGTTGTCAAGGTAACCTCATCCAAATCACCTACTGAACAAAATCTTCCTGCTAGACAGAGTGATATATTTGTGCTCCAGACACAAGTCCAATCCCTAATGGACGTTGTTTCGGAAACAAGAATAGTGGTTGAGAAATGTCGTCAAGATATGAATGGTTTTGAAACCAGACTATCAGACATTCGCTTCATTGTTCAAGAGCAATGGAGGAAAAAGGTGGAGATCATGCTGCTCCATCAGATTCTACAGCCTGAAACATTAGCACTCAGGTCAAATGATCTGTGCTTCTATACATCTGATGGTGCTTTTATCTAGAAGGACTGTAAACTTTATGCCAACAGGCCTTTTGTTGTATGGTTGAAATTTATTTTGTTGTGATACAACATTTATGATGTTGCCTCAGGCTGCAGTAATTACGATGCTATTTTTGTATAGTGTAGGTTTATCTTAGTAATGTATTCGGCTGAAACCTTCGTCGGAGCCCAACATGCCAACATTCGTCGGGCCCATTCCAATTGGGCTAAAAACGATTACGGGCCGAAATTGGCATGTAGCCCACTAAAAATATCTGGGCCTAAATCAGCATAAGTTTTCATATTTTTGTGTTAGGCCTATGCCCATAGTGGGCCTTTAACAGGCCTAAACATAATTTGGGCCCTCAGTAAAAATAGGCCGTTTACAGGTGTAAATATCTCGAGCCCATAAAATACATGGGCCTTTAATAGACCGAAAGTGAGATTGGGCCCTGATTGTGCCAAATAACCCACTAGACTTTAACAGGCCGAAACTCGGACGGGCCGTAAATGCGCCGGCCTAATACACGGGCCTTTAACAGGCCGGAACTTCAGTCGGTCTAGATTATCGTCATTTTTATATGGGCCGTTAATGGGCCCGATATGACGTTGGGCCACATATGGCCCATGGTTTACGTCCGGCATTAACAGGCCGAAAATGACAACAGGCCGAAAGTGGCCCAAAGCTATAGTGGGCCTCTAACAGGCCGAATGTCAGACATGGCCGAATATGACCCAAATCCTTCACGGTCGTATATGGACAGAAAGTTTTGATGGCCTGTAAATGGTCCCAAATGAAGCCGGACCTTTAACAGGCCAAAAATACACCGGGCCGTAATTCACCCCAATTACTTAGCGGACTGTTAACGGGCCAGAAGTGACCATGGGCCGCGTTGATGACAAGTTTAGGATAGGTTGTTGACGGGCCGATTTAACAGAGAATGTTGGGCCTTTAGCTGGGCTGACCCATTATGGTCGGCAGAATCTAGTGGGCCTTTAGCTGGGCCGACCCATTGTGGTCCGCAAAATCTTGTGGGCCTTTAGCTGGGCCGGCCCATTATGGTCTGCAAAATCGTGTGGGCCTTTAGCTGGGCCGGCCCATTATGGTCCGCTAAATTTTTTGGGCCTTTAGCTAGGTCGGCCCATTATGGTCTGCTAAATCTTATGGGCCTTCGGTTGGGTCGGCCCATTTAATCTTTGTGGGCCACTTTTGGGCCAGTCCACGTGTCAACATATCATAGGCCTATCTCGACCGTTGGATGAGTGACACCTGTGCCAACGCGGAGCTAACGCGAGGATCCGTCAGCCAATGAGAATTTTACACGTGGAAAATCGGCATTGGTCATGGCTGTTAATGGGTTATCGGATCCAAAATCTGACCCGATAGCTTAACGGCATTCCGTTACGGTCGATGCCATGTGTCGGTCACCCTTGACGAAAGCACTTCTGTGACGCGCGATTTATCATCATGGAAGTGGACACTTCCGTGATGATAATTTTGGCGATGTCATGGAACACTTCTACGACAGCACATGTATGACTATCTTGATTCTGTCATAAATTTGTCATGGATGTACATGCATGACAGAAAACGCGACCTACTGTGACAAACACATATCATCACGGAAGTGTATTTTTTTTGTAGTGTTGCGGGACGTGCCCTGATCGTGCCCCCGCCTATGCCCATGGTATTTTCAGTGCGTAATTATGTACATGCGGCACGGATTTTGTCGCTTGACTGGGACTGGGACGGAGGCCGAATTGCTAGGCGAGCTCTGAACGTGCCAGGCAATCCTGTTGCAGTTTACTCCGGACTCGCTTGACGGTGTCCGGGGGCTGTATCACTAAATTGGTAGTTTTCTTTAAAAGGCTGCTTTGTGCTTCTGCTGCGAGGGCCGCAGTGTGCTCTTCCATGCGGAGCGAGTGTTATGTGTTTCCATTGACTGTTATGACCCCCCTAGGTCCTGGCATCTTGAGCTTGAGGTATGCATAATGCGGTGCCGCATTGAATTTTGCAAATGCGGTTCGCCCGAGCAGTGCGTGATAGCCAGTGCGGAACGAGACGATATTGAAGATTAACTCCTTGCTTCGGAAGTTGTCCAGAGATCCGAAGACCACTTCCAGTGTGATTGAGCCCATGCAACGGGCCTCTACACCTAGGATAACGCCCTTAAAGGTGGTTTTGGTGGGTTTGATCCTCGAGGGATCTATATACCCATTTTGCGCATTGTATCTTGATAGAGCAGGTTCAGGCTGCTGCCGCCATCCATAAGGACTCGAGTGAGGTGAAATCCATCGATGATGGGGTCTAGGACCAATGCGCTAGATCCGCCATGACAGATACTAGTGGGGTGGTCCCTGCGATCGAAGGTGATCGGACAAGCGGACCATGGGTTGAACTTTGGGGCGATGGGCTCCATCGCATAGACATCCCTTAGTACACGCTTCCGTTCCCTCTTGGGAACATGGATTGTGTATATCATGTTCACCGTCTTCACTTGTGGGGGGAACCTCTTCTGTCCTCCCGTGTTCAGCGGCCGGGGTTCCTCCTCGTCATCACTATGCAGCCCCTTGTCCTTGTTTTCGACATTTAACTTGCCGGCTTGCTTGAACACCCAACATTCTCTGTTGGTGTGATTGGCTGGCTTATCGGGGGTTCCGTGGATTTGACACGAGCAATCAAGTATGCGATCCAAACTGGACGGGCCCGGAGTACTTCTTTTGAATGGCTTTTTCCGCTGACCGGATCTAGAGCCTCTGAATCCGGCATTGACTGTCATATCATCGGTGTTATCGCCGTTGTTGTGGCGCTTTTTTCTGTTACGACATGGTCTGCCGTTGGCATCTTTGGTATCCAAAGTGCCCGGATTCCTTAATGTGTTGTTGCTGCGAGCCAGCCATCTATCCTTGCCCGCGCAAAAGCGGGTCATGAGTGTCGTGAGGGCTTCCATAGTCTTCGGCTTCTCCTGGCCGAGGTGCCGAGCAAGCCGCTCGTCACGGATGTTATGCTTGAATGCCGCTAAGGCCTTTGCATCCGGACAGTCGAAAATTTGGTTTTTCTTAGTTAGGAACCGTGTCCAGAATTGCATGGTCGATTCCCCTGGCTGCTGAGTTATATGGCTCAAGTCATCAGCATCCGGTGGGTGCACATAAGTGCCCTTGAAGTTGTCAAGGAATGCGTCTTCCAAATCCTCCCAACTGCCGACGGAGTCTGCTGGCAAGCTATTCAGCCAATGCCGAGCTGGTCCTTTGAGTTTTAGTGGGAGGTACTTGATGGCATGCAGATCATCACCACGACCCATGTGGATGTGAAGGAGGAAATCCTCAATCCATACAGCGGGATCTGTTGTACCAACATACGATTCGATATTTACGGGTTTAAAACCCTCCGGGAATTCGTGATCCATAACTTCATCAGTGAAGCATAGGGGGTGTGCGGCGCCTCTGTGCCGAGCTATATCACGATGCAGTTCATATGAGTCTTGTCTGCTGTATTCGACCCGGCCAGATTTACTTTTAGTGTATTCGGCGCGACGGTCATCGTCCCGCGTTGGCGCGCGCCCCCGTGACCCGTATATTGACCTTGCATGTTTTGCCCTGCTGTCCAATATGTCTCACAGGTTCCGTGTGTTTCCCCGGGCCTTGGTATTTTTGTTTGAGTGGCGGCGGGGTGCAGGCTGAACTTCAGGCTGAAACGCTTCTCTGGCTCAGCCACGAGGTGGCCGGTCAGCCGCATCGTACACTGGTGATGTAGGTTTCAATGCTTCCTCCTCGAGGTGAGGTAGCAACCTGCGCTTTGAGTAACTCTTGGAGGGGCGCTCGAGTTCGTATTCCTCGGTCGCAAGGACTTTAGTCCATCTTTCTGCTAGCAAGTATTGATCAGCTTGAAGCTATTGTTGCTTTTTCCTCAGGCTATTTGCTGTGGCCCTAAGCCGGCGCTTGAAGTGCTCCTACTCGACGGGATCCTCACGCACGATAAATTCTTCGTCGCCGAGGCTCACCTTGTCTTCGGAGAGAGGCATGTAATTGTCCTCCTTCGATTCTCCATCTGCTGCCTGCTCCGGAGGGCTAGCTTGTTCACCCTCCCTCTCTACATCGTGCTGGAGGGGATTGTGGTTGTCTTTGGCACTATCCGGAGCGTTATTGTCTCTTGTGCCGGTATCACTACTTTTGCTATGGCGGGACTTAGAGCGGCGCCGCTGACATCGGCGCTTGGGTTGCTTCTTGGAAGGGTCATCCTCCGCTGTCTTGTCGCCATTGCCTTCTTTGGGGGTGTCCACCATGTATATATCATATGATGAGGTGGCGGTCCAGCGCCCTGTGGGCGATGGTTCCTGTTCGTCTCCTGCATTGTCGTCCATACCGTCGATGTCTTCGGAGTCGAAGTCGAGCATGTCGGTTAAATTGTCGATAGTGGCTACTAAGTGGGTGGTGGGTAGGCAGCGAATTTCTTCGTCGTCCGCATCCCATTCTAGCCAGACATAGTTCGGCCAAGGTTCTCCTGACAAGGAGAAAGACCTTAATGCATTTAGTACATCGCCGAAAGGCGAGTGCTGAAAGATATCCGCGGAGGTGAACTCTGATACGTCTCCAACATATCTATAATTTTTGATTGCTCTATGCTATATTATCTACTGTTTCGGACTATATTGGGCTTTATTTTCCACTTTTATATTATTTTTGGGACTAACCTATTAACCGGAGGCCCAGCCCAGAATTGCTGTTTTTTGCCTATTTCAGTGTTTCAGATAAACGGAATATCAAACAGAGTCCAAACGGAATAAAATCTTCGGGAACGTGATTTTCTCACTGAACGTGATCCAGGAGACTTGGACCCTGCTCCAAGGAACAAAAGAGGCGGTCACGAGGGTGGGGTGCCCCCCAGGGCACGCCCCCTGCCTCGTGGGCTCCTCGTTGCTCCTCCGGCGTACTTTTTCCTCCTATATATACACACGTACCCCCAAACGATCAGAACAGGAGCCCAAAACCTAATTCCACCGCCGCAACTTTCTGTATCCACGAGATCCCATCTTGGGGCCTGTTCCAGAGCTCCGCCGGAAGAGGGCCGTCATCACGGAGGGCTTCTACATCATCCTAGCCCCTCCGATGAAGTGTGAGTAGTTTATCTCAGACCTTCGGGTCCATAGTTAGTAGCTAGATGGCTTCTTCTCTCTCTTTGAATCTCAATACAAAGTTCTCCCCCTCTCTTGTGGAGATCTATTCGATGTAATCTTCTTTTTGTGGTGTGTTTGTTGAGATCGATGAATTGTGGGTTTATGATCAAGTCTATCTATGAATAATATTTGAATCTTCTCTGGATTTTTTTATGTATGATTGGTTACCTTTGCAAGTCTCTTCAAATTATCTGTTTGGTTTGGCCAACTAGATTGGTAGTTCTTGCCATGGGAGAAGTGCTTAGCTTTGGGTTCGATCTTGCGGTGTCCTTACCCAGTGACAGAAGGGGCAGCAAGGCACGTATTGTATCGTTGCCATCGAGGATAACAAGATGGGGTTTATTTCATATTGCATGAATTTATCTCTCTACATCATGTCATCTTGCTTAAGGCGTTACTCTGTTTTTAACTTAATACTCTAGATGCATGCTGGATAGCGGTCGATGAGTGGAGTAATAGTAGTAGATGCATAATCGTTTCTATCTATTTGTCACAGACGTGATGCCTATATACATGATCATGCCTAGATATTCTCATAACTATGCTCAATTCTGTCAATTGCTCAACAGTAATTTGTTCACCCACCGTAGAATACTTATGCTCTTGAGAGAAGCCACTAGTGAAACCTATGGCCCCCGGGTCTATTCTCATCATATCAATCTCCATCACTTTAATCTTGCTTTGCCTTTTACTTTGCTTTTACTTTTTACTTTGCATCTTTATACCAAAAATACCAAAATTATTATATCTATCAGATCTCACTCTCGTAAGTGACCGAAGGGATCGACAACCCCTAATCGCGTTGGTTGCGGGTAGCTATCACTTTGTGCAGGTACGAGGGACTTGAGCGTGGGCTCCTACTGGATTGATATCTTGTTTCTCAAAAACTGAGGGAAATACTTATGCTACTCTGCTGCATCATCCCTTCCTCTTCGGGGAAAACCAACGCAAGCTCAAGATGTAGCAAGAAGGATTTCTGGCGCCGTTGCCGGGGAGTCTATGCAAAAAGTCAACGTAGCAAGTACCCATCACAATCCCTATCTCTCGCATTACATTATTTGCCATTTGCCTCTCGTTTTCCTCTCCCCCCAATTCACCCTTGCCATTTTATTCACCCTCTCTCTCCCTATCCTCCCTCTCTATTTGCCTCTTTTTGCCCGTTTGCTTTTTGTTTGCTCGTGTGTTAGATTGCTTGCTTGTCGCGATGGCTCAAGATACTAGTAAATTGTGTGACTTCACCAATACCAACAATAATGATTTCCCTAGCACTCCGATTGCTCCTCTTACCGATGATGAATCTTGTGAAATTAATACTGCTTTGTTGAATCTTGTTATGAAAGATCAATTCGCCGGCCTTCCTAGTGAAGATGCCGCTACTCATCTAAATAGCTTCGTTGATTTATGTGATATGCAAAAGAAAAAAGATGTCAATAATGATGTCGTTAAATTGAAGCTATTTCCTTTTTTCACTTAGAGATCGTGCTAAAGCTTGGTTTTCGTCTTTGCCTAAGAATAGTATTGATTCATGGAACAAGTGCAAAGATGCTTTTATCTCTAAGTATTTTCCTCCCACTAAGATCATCTCTCTTAGAAACGATATTATGAACTTTAAACAACTTGATCATGAACATGTTGCACAAGCTTGGGAGAGGATGAAATTAATGATACGTAATTGCCCTACTCATGGTTTGAATTTGTGGATGATTATACAAAAATTTTATGCCGGATTGAATTTTGCTTCTAGAAATCTTTTAGATTCGGCCGCAGGAGGCACTTTTATGGAAATCACTTTAGGAGATGCTACTAAACTCCTAGATAATATTATGGTTAATTATTCTCAATGGCATACTGAAAGATCTTCTAATAAAAAAGTGCATGCGATAGAAGAAATTAATGTGTTGAATGGAAAGATGGATGAACTTATGAAATTATTTGCTACTAAGAGTGTTTCTTCTGATCCTAATGATATGCCTTTGTCTACTTTGATTGAGAATAACAATGAATCTATGAATGTGAATTTTGTTGGCAGGAATAATTTTGGTAACAACGCTTATAGAGGGAATTTTAATCCTAGGCCATATCCTAGTAATCCTTCTAACAATTATGGTAATTCCTACAACAACTCTTATGGAAATTATAATAAGATGCCCTCTGAATTTGAGAATAGTGTTAAAGTGTTTATGAATTCACAAACGAATTTTAATGCTTTGCTTGAGGAGAAATTGCTTAAAGTTGATGATTTGGATAGAAACGTTGATAGTATTTCTCTTGAGGTTGATTCTTTAAAGCTTAGATCTATTCCTCCTAAGCATGATATCAATGATTCTCTCAAAGCCATGAGAATTTCCATTGATGAGTGCAAGGAAAGAACCGCTAGGATGCGTGCTTCCAAAGATGCCTTAAGCGTGTTCTTCCAATACGTATGAAAATCAAGATGAAGATCTAAAAGTTATTGATGTGTCTCCTATTAAATCTTTATTTTGCAATATGAATCTTGATGAAACTGAATATGATCTTCCTTTACCTATAAGGCATTCTAAAAATTCGGAGTATTTAGATCTTAATGATGAAATTGATGAAAGTGGGATTGAAAGAAATAAAAATCTAGATGTTGATAAACCCACTATATTGGATTTCAAGGAATTTAATTATGAAAGTTGCTCTTTAATTGATTGTATTTCCTTGTTGCAATCTGTGCTAAATTCTCCACATGCTTATAGTCAAAATAAAGCCTTCACCGAACATATTGTTTATGCCTTGATGCAATCTTATGAAGAAAAACTTGAGTTGAAAGTTTCTATCCCTAGAAAACTCTATGACGAGTGGGAATCAACTATTAAAATTAAAATTAAAGATCATGAGTTTTATGCTTTCTGTGATTTGGGTGCTAGTGTCTCTACTATTCCCAAGACTTTGTGTGATTTACTAGATTTCCGTGATTTTGATGATTGCTCTCTAAACTTGCATCTTGCGGATTCCACTATTAAGAAACCTATGGGAAGGATTAATGATGTTCTTATTGTTGCAAATAGGAATTATGTGCCCGTAGATTTCATTGTTCTTGATATAGATTGCAATCCTTCTTGCCCTATTATTCTTGGTAGACCTTTCCTTAGAACGGTTGGTGCGATTATTGATATGAAGGAAGGGAATATTAGATTTCAATTTCCATTAAAAAAGGGCATGGAACACTTTCCTAGAAAGAATATAAAATTACCATATGAAACTATCATGAGAGCCACTTATGGATTGCCTACCAAAGATGGCAATACCTAGATATATCCTCGCTTTTATGCCTAGCTAGGGGCGTTAAATGATAACGCTTGTTGGGTGGCAACCCAATTTTATTTTTATTCCTTGCTTTTTGCTCCTGCTTAGTAATAAATAAATTATTTATCCTATGTTTTGTTTGTGTTTTTTGTGTTTAATTAAAGTTTGTGCCAAGTAGAACCGTTGGGAAGACTTGGGGAAAGTCTTGTTGAACTTGCTGTAAAAAACAGAAACTTTAGCACTCACGAGAACTGCTGTCATTTTTATATTAAGAGTGATATTTAGTTAATTCTTTTTTGCATATGATTAATAGATAAATTCCTCACGTCCAAAAATTTAGTTTAGAATTTTTGGGGTTCCAGATCTTGCGCTAGATACAAATTACTACAGACTGTTCTGTTTTTGACAGATTCTGTTTTTCGTGTGTTGTTTGCTTATTTTGATGAATCTATGGCTAGTAAAATAGTTTATAATGCATAGAGAAGTTGGAATACAGTAGGTTTAACACCAATATAAATAAAAAATGACTTCATTACAGTACCTTGAAGTGGTCTTTTGTTTTCTTTCGCTAACGGAGCTCACGAGTTTTCTATTTTGAGTTTTGTGTTGTGAAGTTTTCAAGTTTTGGGTGAATTCTTTTGATGGATCATGGAACAAGGAGTGGCAAGAGCCCAAGCTTGGGGATGCCCATGGCACCCCCAAGATAATCCAAGGACACCAAAAAGTCAAAGCTTGGGGATGCCCCGGAAGGCATCCCCTCTTTTGTCCACTTCCATCGGTAATTTACTTGGAGCTATATTTTTATTCACCAACATGATGTGTTTTGCTTGGAGCGTCTTGTATTATTTGTGTCTTTGTGTCTTAGTATGCCACAATCATCCTTGATGTACACACCTTTCGAGAGAGCCATACATGAATTAAAATTTGATAGAATACTCTATGTGCTTCACTTATATCTTTTGAGCTAAGTAGTTTTGCTCTATGTGCTTCACTTATATCTTTTGAGCTAGATAATTTTGCTCTATGTGCTTCACTTATATCTTTTGAGTGTTATAATTTTGCTCTATGTGCTTCACTTAGATATTTTAGAGCACGGTGGTGGATTTTTTTAAAGAAACTATTGATCTCTCATGCTTCACTTAAATTATTTTGAGAGTCTCTTAATAGCATGGTAATTTGCTTAATAATAATATGCTTGGTATTCAAGATTTGTGAAACTTTCTTTTGAATGTGTTGAATACTAAGAAAAGATTGAAGCATGATAATTTTTTTGAGATATGGAGGTGATAATATTAAAGTCATGCTAGTTGAGTAGATGTGAATTTAAGGAATACTTGTGTTAAGGTTTGTGATTCCCGTAGCATGCACGTATGGTGAACCGTTATGTAACAAAGTCGGAGCATGATTTATTTATTGATTGTCTTCCTTATGAGTGGCGGTCGGGTACGAGCGATGGTCTTTTCCTACCAATCTATCCCCCTAGGAGCATGCGTGTAATACTTTGCTTTGATAACTTCTAGATTTTTGCAATAAGTATATGAGTTCTTTATGACTCATGTTGAGTCTATGGATTATAAGACTCTCACCCTTCCACCTTTGCTAGCCTCTCTAATACCGCGCACCTTTCACCGGTATCATACACCTACCATATACCTTCCTCAAAACAGCCACCATACCTATCTATTATGGCATTTCCATAGCCATTCCGAGATATATTGCCATGCAACTTTCCACCATCTAGTTCATCATGACACATTCATCATTGTCATATTGCTTAGCATGATCATGTAGTTGACATAGTATTTGTGGCAAAGCCACCGTTCATAATTTCTTCATACTTGTCACTCTTGATTCACTGCATATCCCGGTACACTGCCGGAGGCATCCATATAGAGTCATACTTTGTTTTAGAATCGAGTTGTAATCATTGAGTTGTAAATAAATAAAAGTGTGATGATCATCATTCAATAGAGCATTGTCCCAACAAAAAAAAGAGCAAGGCCAAAAAAAGGAAGGCCCAAAAAAGAGAAAATAAATAAAAAGGGGCAATGCTACTATCCTTTTACCACACTTGTGCTTCAAAGTAGCACCGTGATATAGCGAGTATCATATATTGTGCTTCAAAGTAGCACCATGTTCTTCGTATAGATAGTCTCATATGTTGTCACTTTCATATACTAGTGGGAATTTTACATTATAGAACTTGGCTTGTATATTCCAATAATGGGCTTCCTCAAATTGCCCTAGGTCTTCGTGAGCAAGCAAGTTGGATGCACACCCACTAGTTTCTTTTGTTGAGCTTTCATACATTTATAACCTCTAGTGCATCCATTGCATGGCAATCCCTACTCACTCACATTGATATGTATTGATGGGCATCTCCATATCCCGTTGATATGCCTATTTGATGTGAGACTATCTTCCCCTCCTTCTTGTCTTCTCCACAACTACCATTCTATTCCACCTATAGTGCTATATCCATGGCTCATGCTCATGTATTGCGTGAAGATTGAAAAATAGTTTTGAAAAAGTTAGAGTATGAAACAATTGCTTGGCTTGTCATCGGGGTTGTGCATGATTTGAATACTTTGTGTGGTGAAGATGGAGCATAGCCAGACTATATGATTTTGTAGGGATAACTTTCTTTGGCCATGTTATTTTGAGAAGACATAATTGCTTTATTAGTATGCTTGAAGTATTATTATTTTTATGTCAATATAAACTTTTGTCTTGAATCTTTCTAATCTGAATATTCATACCACAATTAAGAAGATTTGCATTGAAATTATGCCAAGTAGCGCTCCGGATCAAAAATTCTCTTTTTATCATTTACCTACTCGAGGACGAGCAGGAATTAAGCTTGAGGATGCCTGATACGTCTCCAACGTATCTGTAATTTTTGATTGCTCCATGCTATATTATCTACTGTTTTGGACTATATTGGGCTTTATCTTCCACTTTTATATTATTTTTGGGACTAACCTATTAACCAGAGGCCCAGCCCAGAATTGCTGTTTTTTTTTCCTATTTTAGTGTTTCAGAGAAACGGAATATCAAACGGAGTCCAAACGGAATAAAATCTTCGGGAATGTGATTTTCTCACCGAACGTGATCCAGGAGACTTGGACCCTTCTCCAAGGAACAAAAGAGGCGGTCACGAGGGTGGGGGCGCCCACCCTAGGGCGCGCCCCCTTCCTCGTGGGCCCCTCATTTCTCCTCCGGTGTACTTCTTCCTCCTATATATACACACGTACCCCCAAACGATCAGAACAGGAGCCAAAAACCTAATTCCACCGCCGCAACTTTCTGTATCCATGAGATCCCATCTTGGGGCTTGTTTCAGAGCTCAACCGGAAGAGGGCCGTCATCACGGAGGGCTTCTACATCATCCTATCCCCTCCGATGAAGTGTGAGTAGTTTACCTCAGACCTTCGGGTCCAGAGTTAGTAGCTAGATGGCTTCTACTCTCTCTTTGAATCTCAATACAAAGTTCTCCCCCTCTCTTGTGGAGATCTATTCGATGTAATCTTATTTTTGCGCTGTGTTTGTTGAGACCGATGAATTGTGGGTTTATGATCAAGTCTATCTATGAACAATATTTGAATCTTCTCTGAATTCTTTTATGTATGATTGGTTATCTTTGCAAGTCTCTTCGAATTATCCGTTTGGTGTGGCCAACTAGATTGGTAGTTCTTGCAATGGGAGAAGTGCTTAGCTTTGGGTTCGATCTTGCGATGTCCTTACCCAGTGACAGAAGGGGCAGCAAGGCACGTATTGTATCGTTGCCATCATGGATAACAAGATGGGGTTTATTTCATATTGCATGAATTTATCTCTCTACATCATGTCATCTTGCTTAAGGCGTTACTCTGTTTTTAACTTAATACTCTAGATGCATGCTGGATAGCAGTCGATGAGTGGAGTAATAGTAGTAGATGCAGAATCGTTTCGATCTACTTGTCACGGATGTGATGCCTATATACATGATCATGCCTAGATATTCTCATAACTATGCTCAATTTTGTCAATTGCTCAACAGTAATTTGTTCACCCACCGTAGAATATGCTCTTGAGAGAAGCCACTAGTGAAACCTATTGCCCTCGGGTCTATTATCATCATATCAATCTCCATCAGTTTAATCTTGCTTTGCTTTTTTTACTTTGCTTTTACTTTTTACTTTGCATCTTTATACCAAAAATACCAAAAATAGTATATCTATCAGATCTCACTCTCGTAAGTGACTGTGAAGGGATTGACAACCCCTAATCGCGTTGGTTGCGAGTAGCTATCGCTTTGTGCATGTACGAGGGACTTGAGCGTGGGCTCCTACTGGTTTGATACCTTGGTTCTCAAAAACTGAGGGAAATACTTACGCTACTCTGCTGCATCATCCCTTCCTCTTCGGGGAAAACCAACGCCAGCTCAAGACGTAGCAAACTCCATGACCGGTGCCCAATCGGATTCGATAGGCACGGATGCAGGCGGCTCGGAGTCCGTGGCCGGAGACTAATCCAGTGGTTCGGCAACACGGCTCTCGTAAGGGGTGAAGTCAGTATTCGGCTCCATCGCCACTAAGAGTGCGGCCTCCATGGTGGGGTCTATCCCTCCGTCCTCGGATGGCGCAATTTTTTCTGGATTGAAGGCCGGAGTAGTTGCAAATGCGATCTCCCGAACACTGGCCGACGGTAGAGTTACGTCATGCTCGTTGTGATTGTGCGGCGCACCTGACATGGGCTCGAATCGATCGAAGATCAAGTTGTTGGGGAATGTAGTAATTTCAAAAAATTTCCTACGCACACGCAAGATCATGGTGATGCATAGCAATGAGAGCGGAGAGTGTGATCTACGTACCCTTGTAGACCGACAGCGGAAGCGTTATGACAACGCGGTTGATGTAGTCGTACGTCTTCATGGCCCGACCGATCAAGCACCGAAACTACGGCACCTCCGAGTGTTAGCACACGTTCAGCTCGATGATGATCCCCGGACTTCGATCCAGCAAAGTGTCGGGGAAGAGTTCCGTCAGCACGACGGCATGGTGACGATCTTGATGTTCTACCGTTGCAGGGCTTCGCCTAAGCACCGCTACAATATTATCGAGGATTATGGTGGAAGGGGGCACCACACACGGCGAAGAAAATGATCACGTGGACCAACTTGTGTGTCTAGGGGAGCCCCCTGCCCCCGTATATAAAGGAGCAAGGGGAGGATGCCGGCCAACCCTATGGCGTGCCAAGGAGGAGGAGTCCTCCTCCTAGTAGGAGTAGGACTCCCCTCTTTCCTACTCCTACTAGGAGGGGGAAAGGAAGGGGGAGGGAGAAGGAATGGGGGGCGCCGCCCCCCCTCTCCTAGTCCAATTCGGACCAGGGGGGAGGAGGCGCGCGGCCCACCCTGGCTGCTCCTCTCTCTCTCCACTAAGGCCCATATGGCCCATTACTTCTCCCGGGGGGTTCCGGTAACCCTCCGGCACTCCGGTTTTCTCCGGAATCACCCAGAACACTTCCGGTGTCTGAATATAGCCGTCCAATATATCAATCTTTATGTCTCGACCATTTAGAGACTCCTCATCATGTCCGTGATCACATCCGGGACTCCGAACTAACTTTGGTACATCAAAACTCATAAACTCATAATATAACTGTCATCGAAACCTTAAGCGTGCGGACCCTATGGGTTCGAGAACAATGTAGACATGACCGAGACATGTCTCCGGCAATAACCAATAGCGGAACCTAGATGCTCATATTGGCTCCCACATATTCTACAAAGATCTTTACCGGTCAGACCGCATAACAACATACGTTATTCCCTTTGTCATCGGTATGTTACTTGCCCGAGATTCGATCGTTGGTATCTCAATACCTAGTTCAATCTTGTTACTGGCAAGTCTCTTTACTCGTTTCGTAATACATCATCTCGCAACTAACTCATTAGTTGCAATGCTTGCAAGGCTTATGTGATGTGCATTACCGAGAGGGCCCAGAGATACCTCTCCGACAATCGAAGTGACAAATCCTAATCTCGAAATACGCCAACCCAACATTTACCTTTGGAGACACCTGTAGAGCTCCTTTATAATCACCCAGTTACGTTGTGACGTTTGGTAGCACACAAAGTGTTCCTTTGGCAAACGGGAGTTGCATAATCTCATAGTCATAGGAACATGTATAAGTCATGAAGAAAGCAATAGCAACATACTAAACGATCGGGTGCTAAGCTAATGGAATGGGTCATGTCAATCACATCATTCTCCTAATAATGTGATCCCATTAATCAAATGACAACACATGTCTATGGTTAGAAAACATAACCATCTTTGATTAACAAGCTAGTTAAGTAGAGGCATACTAGTGACATTTTAGTTTGTCTATGTATTCACACAAGTATTATGTTTCCGGATAATACAATTCTAGCATGAATAATAAAAATTTATCATGATATAAGGAAATAAAATAATAACATTATTATTGCCTCTAGGGCATATTTCCTTCAGTCTCCCACTTGCACTAGAGTCAATAATCTAGATTACACAGTAATGATTATAACACCCATGGAGCTTTGGTGTTGATCATGTTTTGCTCGTGGAAGAGGCTTAGTCAACGGGTCTGCAACATTCAGATCCGTATGTATCTTGCAAATCTCTATGTATCCCACCTAGACTAGATCCCGAATGGAATTGAAGCGTCTCTTGATGTGCTTGGTTCTCTTGTGAAATCTGGATTCCTTTGCCAAGGCAATTGCACCAGTATTGTCACAAAAGATTTTCATTGGACCCGATGCACTAGGTATGACACCTAGATCGGATATGAACTCCTTCATCCAGACTCCTTCGTTTGCTACTTCCGAAGCAGCTATGTACTCCGCTTCACATGTAGATCCCGCCACAACACTTTGTTTAGAACTGCACCAACTGACAGCTCCACCGTTTAATGTAAACACGTATCTGGTTTGCGATTTAGAATCGTCCGGATCAGTGTCAAAGCTTGCATCAACGTAACCATTTATGATGAGATCTTTGTCACCTCCATATATGAGAAACATATCCTTAGTCCTTTTCAGGTATTTCAGGATGTTCTTGACCGCTGTCCAGTGATCCACTCCTGGATTACTTTGGTACCTCCCTGCTAGACTTATAGCAAGACACACATCAGGTCTGGTACACAACATTGCATACATGATAGATCCTATGGCTGAAGCATAGGGAACATCTTTCATTTTCTCTCTATCTTCTGCATTGGTTGGGCATTGAGTCTTACTCAATTTCACACCTTGTAACACAGGCAAGAATCCTTTCTTTGCTTGATCCATTTTGAACTTCTTCAAAAAATTTTCAAGGTATATGCTTTGTGAAAGTCCAATTAAGCGTCTTGATCTATCTCTATAGATCTTAATGCCCAATATGTAAGTAGCTTCACCGAGGTCTTTCGTTGAAAAACTCTTATTCAAGTATCCCTTTCACTACTGGAATCAGGGATTTTGCCATCTGCCAGTTCTTTGCCGTCTGCTTGCGGACGACAAAGAAGGTCTTTGCCATCAGCTACCAAACAACAGACAACAAAGAACTAGCAGACGGCAAATAAGGTCTTTGCCATCTGTCATTTCTTTGCTGTCTGCTGGCAGATGGCAAAGAATCTTTGCCATCTGTCAGCGGACGGCAAAGAGGTGCCACCGGATGCCAATATACTGCAACGGTCCAACCCCACTCTTTGCCATCTACTGGCGGACGTCAAAGATTCTTTGCCATCTGTTGGCGGACGGCAAAGAGGGGGCTATCTTTTTTTTGCGGGTAAAAAAAAACGTTGCCCCACCTCCTCTATATCTATCCCCTCTCTCTCCGCCCCTATCTCTCTGCCCCACCCCTCTCTCTCTCCCGCTCGTCTCTCCCTCTCCCTCTCGCGAGAAGCTACGCCAGCCGATTCCGGCGAGCTCCGGCGGGATTCGACGACGCCCGCCCCACAGCCGAGAGCCTCCCGACCCCGCACCACTGCGCCACCTCGCCTCCGCCCGCCGGTGCGTGCTGCCACCTCAACGGACCCCAGGAGCCCCGCCGCCTCGCGCTGCCGCCTGCGCCGCATCGCGCGCCGCCACCTCCCCACAAGCTCGCCGCCCCGCCGCGGAAGCCTCGTCGCCGGTCGCCCCGACCTCGAGATCCGCCGCCGCCATGGGAGCCGAGCACCGAGCTCCTCTGCGCCCCTCCCGCCATGGGTGATCTGAGGCCGGCCGGGAGGCGGGGATGGGGCCCCGGTGGGCCCCGGGGATCTGTGCGATGGCGCTGCTCTGGCTCGCCGCGGCCGCAGCTGAAGATCCCGATCCCGACGAGCTCGAGCGCGCATGAGTCCCGCTCCTCCACCCTGTTTTTTCTGTGCCTGCTCGCTTGCTCTGTCTGTGGCTCAGTACTATCGATTGCGTTGCCTGTGCTCCGCGGTTCCTGCAATGCTAATTCTGTTTGCAGTCTCGTTGTTCTTCAGTCCCCACCGTGTCTTGTATTTGGACGAGCTCATGCTAATATGTGGTGGTACACTACCTGGGCAAGGTCATTTTGATACTGATACTTGTGGGCAGCAGAGGGTTCAAAGCCTAACCATCTCATGGATCCGCTGATAATATCTCGGAAGTAAATATTGTTGCTTGCTTCATCTCTACTATTTTCTGTAACTACTTAGTGTTAAGCTCATGAACAACCTGATTACTTATGCGGCAACCTTCTTACGTAGGTAGCGCGACAACAATTCTTCTTCCTCAAAGCATATATTTTCTCCAAGCAATCAACAAAGTGTTTGGTCCATTTGGAAGGTACACAAGTTTCTGATGTTTCTGTATATTATGAGACAGAGGGAGTAGTTGTCACATCTTCTTTTCCTTCAGTACTTGTTGAGGCTGTCATAATTTTCTTGGAAACTTGTAGGGCAGGGTCGGATGGGCGCGCACGGCAGAGGTCGGGTGCAGGGCGTCGCTGTCGCCATCGATGACGTGGTTCGGGATCACCGCGTGCTTCAATGCCATGTCGTCGGCCGTCTCGAAGGCCGCCGCCACCAACGCTGCGTCGGGCGTCGTCCACACGGTGCCGCGGACCGAGCCTGTTGTGTTCGCCGAGTGGCTGCACACCAACCTCAGGGACCCCAATGTGAAGGTATAGCACTTGCTGTTCTGCTGCGCCCGCCCTCTGAAATCTCAATGTCAGTTGCACAATTGGTATAGTCTAGATTTAAGACAGGGTACTCATATGGCTGGGGTTCTGCTGCCGTGGCAATTTGGTCAGCGCTGCTACAAGTGATAAATCTGTTTTCTTAACTAGTGATGCTAGCTAGTACGTGAATTGGTATTTTAGCTGAAAGAGGATTTTGGTGGGCTTTGTTTTAGCACCAGCAGTAATCTCAAGTTTCTTAAAAACAAATGAAGTGCATGTATTACAGTATGTGACGTAGGTCAACGCTCCTCGGATAAACCTATTTCCAAAAAGAAAATCTTGCTACTGAAATAATGCTACATTTTGGAGGCCTTTTCTTTCTGGACATTATTGGCATAGTCTCGGGCTCTCATCACTATGAATAATAGAACACATACTACTAGGAGGAATCACATTTAACTATGCTATTCATAGGGTAGTTTTGTTGCTGTTAAACATGTCCACCGGCATACATTGTATCTTATTGTGCTCTTACTTTTTTGTATAGGTACTTGATGCCTCTTGGTCAGAAGATGATGGCGAGTTCCTCATTCCAATTGAGTTTATATTGTGTAGGTTTCTTCGTCATGATCTGGATTGCCGCAGTCGTGTTCAAGTCCAATGATATCTTGCGCAAGCAGACCGCTCTCAAGGTTGGTTCTTCATAATAACTTGTCTATCAATGTGCTTCTTCTGCTTCTAGAGGTTAATTAATTGTTCTGCCAAGCAGACTGCTCTCAAGGGCTTGTGCTTATCTTGTGTATCAACGTTCTTGTTCTGCTTCTAGCACTGGGTCTGTCCCTTCTATTGAGGAAGCCGGCTGGCAGACTGTTGCCGTCACTAAATCCCTAACCTTGGGGCCCGTGTTAACTCCATTTGATTGTCAAATTGCTTAGATAACTCAATTTTATTGTCCACATAGTGTTCTAACATGCTTAGAAGAGTTGGAAACACTATAAATGTTTTGGTACGGATATGTGCTCTAGAATAGTGATTCTGGCATGCTATATTTTTCATTACGGTGAATGGTATTCTCTTTTCCCACACAACATGATTTCCCCTTTTGGGGCCTCTCCGCTTCAAATTATTCCATATGATTGTAAAAAGCGGCCTTGAAAAACTCCTATGGTTTTCTATGATGCACTCAAACATCCTGTCGAACATATAGTATCAAGAGATGGCATGACATTGCAACCCAGTGATTTCCCTATTTATGAGTTTTTAGGTCCTGTGAACCAATTAGGCCCTTGGTCATTTCTTGAACTCAATCAATAACTCATTTGTGGAAAAAACTTGACAATGTGTGTACCTATGTGTTCTGTTCTGTTTTGAAGTGGATAACATTGCCCCGTGTTTCACTTGGAAATAACTTATGTTTGTTGAATAATAGGAATTTATGCACCATTTATATCTGTTCATAACTCTTAAACTAGCACTGCTCTCCTTAAAATTTCTAATCAGGCTGACTGTTGTTTTGTGCTCCATAGATACAACGGTCCGACAAGCTGCTATGGTGGTCAAGTGTGTGCTGCCTAGGAAAATAGATATTTAGTTTTAGGTCATTTCTTGTAATTTCAGATATGGAGTGCTTGTCTTTAGTTTTTGTTTTTTACTTTGTGAAACTTGCTACCTATGGATGAAACTGTGTAATATTGATGAAACTATGTATATGTATGGATGAAACTTGCTACTATTGGTAACATGTGTTGGATATCCTATATTGGTCATATATATATATGTGTGTGTGTGTGTGTTTGATTTTCTATGAAAATGAATGGATATAAGAAGAAACAGAATTAATGCCAATTTGGTCTCTTTGCCATCTGCCAGCAGATGGCAAAGAGGCTGCAGTCTTTGCCGTCTGCCAGCAGATGGCAAAGAGCCATGCCCTTTGCCGTCAGCCGCTGATGGCAAAGGCCGCTTTGCCGTCCGCTTCAGAAAGCAGACGGCAAAGTAGCTCTTTACCGGCCCTTTCTTTGCCGTCTACTTTTGCCGTCCGTGGCGGACGGCAAAGACTTTTGCCGTGCACCATTCATGCCTTTGCCGTCCGCCGTGGCGGACGGCAAAGTAGCTGATTCCTGTAGTGTTTATGCTATCCAGAAATTCTATATCATTTCTGATTAGTAATATGTCATCTACATATAATATCAGAAATGCTACAGAGCTCCCACTCACTTTCTTGTAAATACAGGCTTCTCCAAAAGTATGTACAAAACCAAATGCTTTGATCACACTATCAAAGCGTTTATTCCAACTCCGAGAAGCTTGCACCAGTCCATAAATGGATGGCTGGAGCTTGCACACTTTGTTAGCTCCCTTTGGATCGACAAAACCTTCCGGTTGCATCATATATAACTCTTCTTCCAGAAATCCATTCAGGAATGCAGTTTTGACATCCATCTGCCAAATTTTATAATTATAAAATGCGGCAATTGCTAACATGATTCGGATAGACTTAAGCATCGCTACGGGTGAGAAGGTCTCATCATAGTCAATCCCTTGAACTTGTCGAAAACCTTTTGCGACAAGTCGAGCTTTGTAGACAGTAACATTACCGTCAGCGTCAGTCTTCTTCTTGAAGATCCATTTATTCTCAATTGCTTGCCGATCTTTGGGCAAGTCAACCAAAGTCCATACTTTGTTCTCATACATGGATCCCATCTCAGATTTCATGGCTTCAAGCCATTTTGCGGAATCTGGGCTCACCATCGCTTCTCCATAGTTCGTAGGTTCATCATGATCTAGTAGCATGATTTCCAGAACAGGATTACTGTACCACTCTGGTGCGGATCTTACTCTGGTTGATCTACGAGGTTCAGTAGTATCTTGTTCTGAAGTTTCATGATCATCATCATTAGCTTCCTCACTAATTGGTGTAGGTGTCACAGAAACTGGTTTATGTGATGTGCTACTTTCCAATAAGGGAGCAGGTACAATTACCTCGTCAAGTTCTACTTTCCTCCCACTCACTTCTTTCGAGAGAAACTCCTTCTCTAGAAAATTTCCAAATTTAGCAACAAAAGTCTTACCTTCGGATCTGTGATAGAAGGTGTATCCAATAGTTTCCTTTGGATATCCTATGAAGACACATTTCTCCGATTTGGGTTCGAGCTTATCAGGTTGAAGCTTTTTCACATAAGCATCGCAGCCCCAAACTTTCAGAAACAACAACTTTGGTTTCTTGCCAAACCACAGTTCATAAGGCATCATCTCAACGGATTTTGATGGTGCCCTATTTAACGTGAATGCAGCCGTCTCTAGAGCATAACCCCAAAACGATAGCGGTAAATCAGTAAGAGACATCATAGATCGCACCATATCAAGTAAAGTACGATTACGACATTCGGACACACCATTACGCTGTGGTGTTCCGGGTGGCGTGAGTTGCAAAACTATTCCGCATTGTTTCAAATGTACACCAAACACGTAACTCAAATATTCTCCTCCACGATCAGACCGTAGGAATTTTATTTTCTTGTTATGATGATTTTCAACTTCACTCTGAAATTCTTTGAACTTTTCAAATGTTTCAGACTTATGTTTCATTAAGTAGATATACCCATATCTGCTTAAGTCATCTGTGAAGGTGAGAAAATAACGATATCCACCACGAGCCTCAACATTCATCGGACCACATACATCTGTATGTATGATTTCCAACAAATCTGTTGCTCTCTCCATAGTACCGGAGAACGGTGTTTTTGTCATCTTACCCATAAGGCATGGTTTGCAAGTACCAAGCGATTCATAATGAAGTGGTTCCAAAAGTCCATTAGTATGGAGTTTCTTCATGCGCTTTACACCGATATGACCCAAATGGCAGTGCCACAAATAAGTTGCACTATCATTATCAACTCTGCATCTTTTGGCTTCAACATTATGAATATGTGTGTCACTACTATCGATATTTAATAAGAATAGACCACTCTTTAAGGGTGCATGACCATAAAAGATATTACTCATATAAATAGAACAACCATTATTCTCTGATTTAAATGAATAACCATCTCACATCAAACAAGATCCAGATATAATGTTCATGCTCAACGCTGGCACCAAATAACAATTATTTAGGTCTAATACTAATCCCGAAGGTAGATGTAGAGGTAGCATGCTGACAGCGATCACATCGACTTTGGAACCATTTCCCACGCGCATCGTCACCTCATCCTTAGCCAATCTTCGCTTAATCCGTAGTCCCTGTTTCGAGTTGCAAATGTTAGCAACAGAACCAGTATCAAATACCCAGGTGCTACTGCGAGCATTAGTAAGGTACACATCAATAACATGTATATCACATATTCCTTTGTTCACCTTGCCATCCTTCTTATCCGCTAAATACTTGGGGCAGTTCCACTTCCAGTGACCAGTCTGCTTGCAGTAGAAGCACTCAGTTTCAGGCTTAGGTCCAGGTTTGGGTTTCTTCTCTTGAGCAGCAACTTGCTTGCTGTTCTTTTTGAAGTTCCCCTTCTTCTTCCCTTTGCCCTTTTTCTTGAAACTAGTTGTCTTGTTGACCATCAACACTTGATGCTCCTTCTTGATTTCTACCTCCGCAGCTTTCAGCATTGCGAAGAGCTCGGGAATAGTCTTATTCATCCCTTGCATATTATAGTTCATCATGAAGCTCTTGTAGCTAGGTGGCAGTGATTGGAGAATTCTGTCAATGACGCAATCATCTGGAAGATTAACTCCCAATTGAATCAAGTGATTATTATACCCAGACATTTTGAGTATATGCTCACTGACAGAACTGTTCTCCTCCATCTTGCAGCTATAGAACTTATTGTAGACTTCATATCTCTCAATCCGGGCATTTTCTTGAAATATTAACTTCAACTCCTGGAACATCTCATATGCTCCATGACGTTCAAAACATCGTTGAAGTCCCGATTCTTAGCCGTAAAGCATGGCACACTGAACTATCGAGTAGTCATCAGCTTCGCTCTGCCAGACGTTCATAGCATCTGGTGTTGCTCCAGCAGTAGGCCTAGCACCCAGCGGTGCTTCCAGGACGTAATTCTTCTGTGCAGCAATGAGGATAATCCTCAAGTTACGGACCCAGTCCGTGTAATTTCTACCATCATCTTTCAACTTTGCTTTCTCGAGGAACGCATTAAAATTCAACAGAACAACAACACGGGCCATCTATCTACAACCAAACATAAACAAGCAAGATACTATCAGGTACTAAGTTCATGATAAATTTAGGTTCAATTAATCATATTACTAAAGAACTCCCACTTAGATAGACATCCCTCTAATCCTCTAAGTGATTACGTGATCCAAATCAACTAAACCATGTCCGATCATCACGTGAGATGGAGTAGTTTCATTGGTGAACATCACTATGTTGATCATATCTACTATATGATTCACGCTCGACCTTTCGGTCTCCGTGTTCCGAGGCCATATCTGTATATGCTTGGCTCGTCAAGTATAACCTGAGTATTCCGCGTGTGCAACTGTTTTGCACCCGTTGTATTTGAACGTAGAGCCTATCACACCCGATCATCACGTGGTGTCTCAGCACGAAGAACTTTCACAACGGTGCATACTCAGGGAGAACACTCCTTGATAATTAGTGAGAGATCATCTTAAAATGCTATCGTCAATCAAAGCAAGATAAGATGCATAAAAGATAAACATCACATGCAATCAATATAAGTGATATGATATTGCCATCATCATCTTGTGCTTGTGATCTCCATCTTCGAAGCACCGTCATGATCACCATCATCACCGGCGCGACACCTTGATCACCATCGTAGCATCGTTGTTGTCTCGCCAATCTTATGCCTCCATGACTATCGCTACCGCTTAGTGATAAAGTAAAGCATTACAGCGCAGTTGCATTGCATACAATAAAGCGACAACCATATGGCTCCTGCCAGTTGCCGATAACTCGGTTACAAAACATGATCATCTCATACAATAAAATTTAGCATCATGTCTTGACCATATCACATCACAACATGCCCTGCAAAAACAAGTTAGACGTTCTCTACTTTTGTTTGTTGCAAGTTTTACGTGGCTGCTACGGGCTTAAGTAAGAACCAATCTTACCTACGCATCAAAACCACAACGATAGTTTGTCAAGTTGGTGTTGTTTTAACCTTCGCAAGGACCGGGCGTAGCCACACTCGGTTCAACTAAAGTTGGAGAAACTGACACCCGCTAGCCAGCTTTGTGCAAAGCACGTCGGGAGAACCGGTCTCGCGTAAGCGTACGCGTAATGTTGGTCCCGGCCGCTTCATCCAACAATACCGCCGAACCAAAGTATGACATGCTGGTAAGCAGTATGACTTATATCGCCCACAACTCACTTGTGTTCTACTCGTGCATATAACATCAACACATCAAACCTAGGCTCGGATGCCACTGTTGGGGAACGTAGTAATTTCAAAAAAATTCCTACGCACACGCAAGATCATGGTGATGCATCGCAACGAGAGGGGAGAGTGTGATCTACGTACCCTTGTAGACCGACAGCAGAAGCGTTATGACAACGCGGTTGATGTAGTCGTACGTCTTCACGGCCCGACCGATCAAGCACCGAAACTACGTCACCTCCGAGTTTTAGCACACGTTCAGCTCGATGACGATCCCCGGACTCCGATCCAGCAAAGTGTCGGGGAAGAGTTCCGTCAGCACGACGGCGTGGTGACGATCTTGATGTTCTACCATTGCAGGGCTTCGCCTAAGCACCGCTACAATATTATCGAGGATTATGGCGGAAGGGGGCACCGCACACGGCTAAGAAAACGATCACGTGGATCAACTTGTGTATCTAGGGGTGCCCCCTGCCCCTGTATATAAAGGAGCAAGGGGAGGAGGTCGGTCGGCCCTATGGCGCGCCAAGGAGGAGGAGTCCTCCTCCTAGTAGGAGTAGGACTCCCCTCTTTCCTACTCCTACTAGGAGGGGGAAAGGAAGGGGGGAGGGAGAAGGAAACGGGGGAGCCAATTCGGACCAGGGGGGAGGAGGCGCGCAGCCGACCCTGTCTGCTCCTCTCTCTCTCTCCACTAAGGCACATATGGACTATTACTTCTCCCGGGGGGTTCCGGTAACCCTCTGGCACTCTGGTTTTCTTCGGAATCACCCGGAACACTTCTGATGTCCGAATATAGTCGTCCAATATATCAATCTTCATGTCTCAACCATTTCGAGACTCCTCGTCATGTCTGTGATCACATCTTGGACTCCGAACTAACTTCGGTACATCAAAACTCATAAACTCATAATATAAGTGTCATCGAAACCTTAAGCGTGCGGACCCTACGGGTTCGAGAACAATCTAGACATGACCGAGACATGTCTCCGGTCAATAACCAATAGCGGAACCTAGATGCTCATATTGGCTCCCACATATTCTACGAAGATCTTTATCGGTCAGACCGCATAACAACATACGTTGTTCCCTTTGTCATCGGTATGTTACTTGCCCGAGATTCGATCGTCGGTATCTCAATACCTAGTTCAATCTCGTTACTGGCAAGTCTCTTTACTCGTTTCGTAATACATAATCTCGCAACTAACTCATTAGTTGCAATGCTTGCAAGGCTTATGTGATGTGCATTACCGAGAGGGCCCAGAGATACCTCTCCGACAATCGGAGTGACAAATCCTAATCTCGAAATACGCCAACCCAACATTTACCTTTGGAGACACCTGTAGAGCTCCTTTATAATCACCCAGTTACGTTGTGACGTTTGGTAGCGCACAAAGTGTTCCTCCGGCAAACGGGAGTTGCATAATCTCATAGTCATAGGAACATGTATAAGTCATGAAGAAAGCAATAGCAACATACTAAACGATCGGGTGCTAAGCTGATGGAATGGGTCATGTCAATCACATCATTCTCCTAATAATGTGATCCCCGTTAATCAAATGACAACACATGTCTATGGTTAGGAAACATAACCATCTTTGATTAACAAGCTAGTCAAGTAGAGGCATACTAGTGACGTTTTAGTTTGTCTATGTATTCACAAAAGTATTATGTTTCCGGATAATACAATTCTAGCATGAATAATAAACATTTATCATGATATAAGGAAATAAAATAATAACATTATTATTGCCTCTAGGGCATATTTCCTTCACAAGTCCCTGCGGATGTCGGCAGTGTAGTTTAAGTTTCCGAACCTGACCTGACGGCCAAGGGCGTAGCTCTCGATCTGCTCTAGATGGCCAAGTGAATTGGCCCGCAGTGTGAAGCCGCCGAATACGAAGATCTGTCCAGGGAGGAAAACCTCACCCTGGACCGCATCGTTACCGATGATCGAAGGGGCCATCGAGCCTTGTGGTGACAGCATAGTGGAACTCTCAATGAAAGCACCAATGTCGGTGTGAAAACCAGTGGATCTCGGGTAGGGGGTCCCGAACTGTGCGTCTAAGGCCGATGGTAACAGGAGGTAGGGGACACGATGTTTACCCAGGTTCGGGCCCTCTTGATGGAGGTAATACCCTACGTCCTACTTGATTGATATTGATGATATGAGTATTACAAGAGTTGATCTACCACGAGATCATAGAGGCTAAACCCTAGAAGCTAGCCTATGGTATGATTGTATGTTGTCCTAGGGACTAAACACTCCGGTTTATATAAACACCGGAGGGGACTATGGTTACACAGAGTCGGTTACAAGCGAGGATATCTACATATCCGTATTGCCAAGCTTGCCTTCCACGCCAAGGAAAGTCCCATCCGGACACATGACGAAGTCTTCAATCTTGTATCTTCAAGTCCAACAGTCCGGCCAAAGGATATAGTCCGGCTGTCCGGAGACCCCCTAATCCAGGACTCCCTCACAGGTTCTTTTCCATAAGAACATATGACTATATTCGGAATACATGCCTACATTACATTGATGAATTGGAGCTAGTTCTGTGTCACCCTAGGTTATGATTGTTACATGATGAACCGCATCCGGCATAATTCTCTATCACCAATCCAATTCCTACGAGCTTTCCATACATTGTTATCCGCTTATTTACTTTTCCGTTGCTATTGTTAGAATCACTACAAAATACCAAAAACATTAATTTTGTTATCATTACCTTTTGCTGCCGTTACCACCACTATCATATTACTTTGCTGCATATATTAAGTTTCCAGGTGTGGTTGAATTGACAACTCAGCTGCTAATACTCGAGAATATTCTTTGGCTCCCCTTGTGTCGAATCAATAAATTTGGGTTGAATACTCTACCCACAAAAACTATTGCGATCCCCTATACTTGTGGGCTATCAAGACTATTTTCTTGCGCCATTGCCAGGGAGCATAGTTCTATTCTTTGAGTCACTTGGGATTTATATCTGCTTATCATTATGAAGAACTTGAGAGATCCTAAAACCAAGATTTATCCCTCAACTATGAGGGGAGGTAAGGAACTGCCATCTAGCTCTCCACTTGATTCACCTTCTGTTTTGAGTAAGCTTGCGATACCTCAACTTGCTTCTTCTATTCATTTTGATATGTCGCATGTTATTGATGACGCCACTTCTGCTATGCATGACTTCTATGCTTGATACTACTGTGCCACTTGGTGAATTTCTTGATGAACAACTTGCTAGGGTTAGAGAGAATGAAATTATTGAAACTGATAATATTGATGAAAGTGATGATAAAGACTCTCCCCCTAATAGATATGAATTGCCTGTTGTTCCCGGGAGTTATGTTCTGTATGAAGAATCTGCTAGAGCTATTCTTGCTTGCAATGATAGATATGATCTAAAGAGGTTATTAGCTAAATGGAAGCATCAATCCCTTAATGCTAGAATGAAACCTGACCCTGATTTTGCTACTTCACCTATCTATGTTACTGATAAGGATTATGAATTCTCTGTTGATCCTGATATAATTACTTTGGTTGAATCTGATCTTTTTATGGCTATGAATCTGAAACTGTTGTGGCACATCTTACTAAATTAAATGATATAGCCACCCTGTTCACTAATGATGAGAGAACTCGCTACTTTTAAATCCTTAAAATATTTCCGTTCTCATTAAAGGGTGATGCTAAGATATGGTTTAATTCTCTTGATCCTAGTTGTGTGTGTAGTCCCCAGGATATGATTTATTACTTCTTTGCTAAATATTTCCCTGCTCATAAGAAACAAGCTGCTTTAAGGGATATATATATAATTTTGTGCAAATTGAAGAAGAGAGTCTCCACAAGCTTGGAGGAGGCTTCTCCAATTACTTAATGCTTTGCCTGATCATCCTCTTAAGAAAAATGAAATACTTGATATCTTTTATAATGGACTAACCGATGCTTCTAGAGATTACCTGGATAGTTGTGCTGGTTCTGTTTTCAGGGAAAGGACACCGGATGAAGCTGAAATTCTATTAAACAATATGTTGACAAATGAAAATAATTCGACACTTCCTGAGCCAACTCCTGAGCCTATTCCTAAACCAACTCCGAAGAAGAGAGGTGTTCTATTTCTCAGTCCTGAAGATATGCAAGAGGCAAAGAAATCCATGAAAGGAAAGGGTATTAAAGCTGAAGATGTTAAGAATTTACCTCCTATTGAAGAAATACATGGTCTTAATTTACCGTCTGTCGAAGAAATGCATAATTTTAATCCATCTCCTATTGAAGAAACACATGGTCTTGATAACCCGACACAGGTAGTAAAGGTAAATTCTCTCTATAGATATGATAAAGCTGAAATCCCATTTACTAATTTGCTAGCCCATGCTTAGATGAGTTTGATAAATTTATGGTTAAGCAAGAAGACTTCAATGCTTATTTTGGTAGAGAATTTAAACGCGGTGCTGATATGCTTGAACACTTGGGTGATTATATGGCTAATGTCAAAGGTGAACTTAAACTTATTAGTAAACATGCTTCTATGGTTACCACTCAAGTAGAACAAGTACTTAAAGCTCAAAATGATTTGCTCAATGAATTGAATAGTAAGGATAATGATTATGTTGTTAGAGTGGCTACTAGAACTGGTAAGATGACTCAGGAACCTTTGTATCCTGAAGGCCACCCTAAGAGAATTGAGAAAGATTCTCAGAGAAATAATATAGATGCACCTAGTCCTTCTAAAAGGAAGAAAAAGAAAAATGATAGGACTTTGCATGCTTCTAGTGAACCTATTACTGAAACACCTGAGAATCCAAATGATATTTCTATTTCTGATGCTAAAACACAATCTGGTAATGAACCTGAAACTAGTGATAATGTTAATGATAATGTTCATGTTGATGCTCAACCTAGCAATGATAATGATATAGAAATTGAACCTGCTATTGATCTTGATAACCCACAATCAAAGAATCAACCTTATGATAAGAAAGACTTTGTTGCTAGGAATCACGGTAAGGAAAGAGAGCCTTGGGTTCAAAAACCCATGCCTTTTCCTCCCAAACCATCCAAGAAAAAGGATGATGAGGATTTTGGGCGCTTTGCTGAAATGATTAGACCTATCTTTTTGCGTATGCGATTAACTCATATGCTTAAAATGAATCCTTATTCTAAGTATATGAAAGATATTGTTACTAATAAAATAAAGATACATGAAGCTGAAATTTCCACCATGCTTGCTAATTATACTTTTAAGGGTGGAATACCAAAGAAACTTGGAGATCCAGGAGTACCCACTATACCATGCTCCATTAAAAGAAACTATGTTAAAACTGCTTTATGTGATCTTGGAGCCGGTGTTAGTGTTATACCTATCTCTTTATATTGTAGACTTGATTTGAATAAGTTGACACATACTGAAATATCTTTGCAAATGGCTGATAAATCAACTGCTATACCTGTCGGTATTTGTGAGGATGTGCATGTTGTGGTTGCAAACGTTACTATTTCAATGGACTTTGTTATTCTTGATATTCCCGAGGATGATAGTATGTCCATTATTCTTGGAAGACCCTTTTTGAATACTGCAGGGGCTTTTATTGATTTCAACAAAGGCAATGTCACTTTTCATGTTAATGGTAATGAGCATACGGTACACTTTCCGAGGAAACAACCTCAAGTCCACAGTATCAATTCTACTGGAAAAATTCCATCGATTATTTTTGGAGGTTTTGAATTTCCTCTTCCTACTGCCAAGAAGAAATATGATATTCTTATTGTTGGGGATGTGCATATCCCCGTTAAGGTAACCTAGTGTTATTCAAAAATTCTCCGGTTCCATGTTATTCGGAATGAGTTTGTTAACAAGACTTGATCAACCTTGTTAATGGATTCCTTTTGATGATCATGAGAAAACACAACTCTCTGTACCCTCTTTTACTTTCTGTTATTTATATTAAATAAAATAAAAAAATAGTATTTTCTGTCTATTATCTGAACTATCTGTGCAATATAAAAATACCCCCAAAATAAAAGTTCTCCAAATGCCCTGAAATTTAAATATGTTTTTTCTAGAATATTTGAGAATATTTGGCACTGAGAACACAACAGGGGGGCATCCACCTGGCCACGAGGGTGGAGGGCGCGCCCTACCCCCTGGGCGCGCCCCCTGCCTCATGGGCTCACGGTGGCCCTCCTCCACTTATTCCTGCACCCACACACTCCTTCTTCCTCCCACAAACACCATTATCCAGTTCAAACCTGAGTCCAAGCTCATTTTGCTGCCATTTTTTATCTCCTTGCTCAAAGCACCTCTCACAAAACTGCTTGGGGGTATTATTCCTTTGTATGTCACTCCTCCATTGGTCCAATTAGTTTTTGTTCTAGTGTTTTATTCATTGCAAATTTGTGCTGCCTAGGTGACCCTGTTCTTGAGCTTGCATGCCAAATTTATATGGTTCCAAGTAGTTGTTATCAATTTTGTTGAGTTTGGTTCACTTTTATTCTGAAGTTACTAAATTTTTTAGAATTTTCCAGAGAATAATGAAGAGATGTTTGAGGGGCTCATCGAGCCGAAGCTCGAAGGAAAAGCAAAATGAAGAAGCAAAGAAGCCCAAATATAATCTGCCTCGCACCGTGGAGGTTAGGCTGTGTCAATGGCCCTCCGAAGATTTCTTGAGAACAACCGGGATTTATGAGGATTTTTATGAATTGGCTAAGAATGCAGGCCTCACCGACTTCCACCGCGACCAACGCGAACAGTATCTCTTACTCACCAATACTTTTGTGCAAAACTTCTACTATTATCCTTGGGAATCACCTCCTCCAGTAGAGTTTCATTTATATGATGTGGTTAAGAAGATGTCACTATATGAATTTTGCAGGGTTTGCAAAATACCTTTCGAGGGTAGCTTAGAGGAACCACATCGTAAAGACGTGGATGGGTTTATTGACACTATCACTGTAGGGGAAACTAGGAAGGTTTCCAATGCAAGAATCACTAGCATACATTTTCCTGTTTTACGCTACTTTGCAATATTTGCTAGTCATTGCTTAATTGGTCACGGAAACTGTGGAAACCTTAGTGTTCCTGATATTTTTATTTTGTTCCATGGTTTATTCCATGACGACTCTGTTAGTATGGGAGGTATTATTGCTAAACGGTTAAGTCTGAATCGTACAAAGGGCCCCATCTTTGGTGGTATCTATGTTTCACGCCTTGCTGCATATTGTAACATACCCATTAGGCACTATGAAAAAGAAGAAAAATTGCTGCCTACTGTTTATTGAGATTATAAGAGTATGGTAGCGCATGATTTTATTATAAAGAATAGGGAAGGGGATCTTAAATACAAATTGTTCTGTGATAAACGTCATCCTGAGACTATCACCTTGCCTGCTCCTTCCTTGTTTGATTTATCTACAGGCCAGTACCTTGTCTCGCCGGAGGACATTCACGCTTACCTAAACCCTACATCAGCCACAGAGCCAGAGTCGGAACCAGAAGTTGATCCTCCACGACAGTCTAATTACCAGTGGGATTCGGAGATGATTGCCAACCAATGGCAATTAGAGTCTTCTTCTTCGCAGTACGACCCCAATTATTACTATGGATATCCGCCAGGCCAACCGTGGCCATAGACCAACTTAGGCCAAAAGCCTAAGCTTGGGGGAGTACGTATTTCCCACCGACATTACATTCATGTTCACACACTCATTGCTAGATGTCGGTGCTCATACTTTTTCGTTGTAATATCCACGCTAGTTCATTTTCCTTTTATGCTTTCTTCTTGTGTGTTTAATAAACCTTAAGAAAAAAACCAAAAAAATTAGTTGTAGCTTTTAGCTAGTTTTAATTTCCATGCTTGTAGTAGTAATTAAAAAGAAAACCCAAAAAGATTTCATGTTCTTCTTTTGCTTGTTGGGAGCTTTCCCGTGTAAATAGTTTTATTTCTTTCCTTTTCTTTGGGGGTCGATAGGAGAAGACCATGATTAAATTGTTGAAGTGGCTCTTATATGCATTATTGTTGATCAGACAAAAGAGGCCATACTACCTTGTCTTCTCCTGTTTATTGAATGCTTGCAGATTTCAGCTTAGTCCAATGCACGTGCACTATTATTATTATCCACATCGTTCGGTCGTGCAAGTGAAAGGCAATTATGATGATATATGATGGACTTATTGAGATGAGAAAAGCTGGTATGAACTCGACCTCTTTTCTTTTTGTAAATATGATTAGTTCATCGTTCCTGATTCAGCCTATTATGAATAAACATGTTTGCAATGAAAATTAGAGATCACAGTTTCTTATGCCATGCTTAATTAGCTAAGAGCTTATAATGGTTTACCTTGCGTGCCAACATGCTATTAAAATGGTTGTGATGTGGTATGATAGGGTGGTATCCTCTTTTGGACGATTCAAGTGGCTTGACTTGGCACATGTTCACGCATGTAGTTGAAACAAAATCAACATAGCCTCTATGATATTTATGTTCATGGTGCATTATATCCTACTCATGCTTGCATTCGGTGTCGATTAATTTTAATGCATGTTCATGACTGTTGTCGCTCTCTAGCTGGTCGCTTCCCAGTCTCTTTCTAGCCTTCACCTGTACTAAGCGGGAATACTGCTTGTGCATCCAATCCCATAAACCCCAAAGTTATTCCATATGAGTCCACCATACCTACCTATATACGGTATCTACCTGCCATTCCAAGTAAATTTTTATGTGCCAATCTCTAAAGCTTCAAAAAAATATCCTTTTTTGTATGCTCGAATAGCTCACGTATCAACTAGGGCTGTCCGTATCTTCCATGTTAGGCGGGTTATTCTCAAGAGGAGTGGACTCCGCTCCTCACTCACGAGAAAATGGCTAGTCACCGGGATGCCCAGTCCCTTGCTTTATGCAAACTAAATCAAAATAATTGCAAACAAAACTCCCCCTAGGATTCTTGTTAGTTGGAGGCACTCGTTGTTTCGAGCAAGCCATGGATTGATGCTTGTTGGTGGAGGGGGAGTATAAACTTTACCATTCTGTTTGGGAACCGCCTATAATGTGTGTAGCATGGAAGATATCGCCATCTCTTGGTTGTTATGTTGACAATGAAAGTATACAGCTCAAAATATTATTCATCTATATTTCAAAACCGAGCTCTAGCACCTCTACAAATCCCTGCTTCCCTCTGTGAAGGGCCTATCTATTTACTTTTATGTTGAGTCATCATCCTCTTATGAAAAAGCACCAGTTGGAGAGCACCGCTGTCATTTGCATTCATTACTGTTAGTTTACATTGAGTATGACTTGACTGGATCTCTTTTACCATGAATTACAATGTCTAGTCAGTTGATCTTTAAAGGTGCTCTACATTTATGTTTTGCGGTCTCAGAAAGGGCTAGTGAGATACCATCCTATTATATCATATTATGATTGTTTTGAGAAAGTGTTGTCATCCGAGATTTATTATTATTGCTCGCTAGTTGATTATGCTATTGATATGAGTAAACAGGAGACCTAAGCATTATTGTGAATATGGTTAGTTCATAATCTTTGCTGAAAACTTGAATGCTGGCTTTACATATTTACAACAACAAGAGCAAACCAAGTTGGTAAAAGTTTTTCTTTATCACTTTCAATTTATCAACTGAATTGCTTGAGGACAAGCAAAGGTTTAAGCTTGGGGGAGTTGATACATCTCCGTCGTATCTACTTTTCCAAACACTTTTGCCCTTGTTTTGGACTCTAACTTGCATGATTTGAATGGAACTAACCCGGACTAACGCTGTTTTCAGCAAAATTGCCATGGTGTTATTTGTGTGTAGAAACAAAAGTTCTCGGAATGACCTGAAACTCCACGGAGCGTATTTTTGGAAATAATAAAAAATACTGGCAAAAGATCAAGACCAGGGGGACCACACCCTAGCCACGAGGGTGGGGGGCGCGCCTGCCCCCTGGGTGCGCCCCTACCTCGTGGGCCCCCTGGGGCTCCTCCGACCTCAACCCCAACTCTATATATTCACTTTCGGGGAGAAAAAAATAGAGGAGAAGGATTCATCGCGTTTTACGATACGGAGCCGCCGCCAAGCCCTAAAACCTCTCGGGAGGGCTGATCTGCAGTCCGTTCGGGGCTCTGGAGAGGGGAATCTGTCGCCATCGTCATCATTAACCATCCTCCATCACCAATTTCATGATGCTCACCACCGCGCGTGAGTAATTCCATCAGAGGCTTGCTGGATGGTGATGGGTTGGATGAGATTTATCATGTAATTGAGTTAGTTTTGTTAGGGTTTGATCCCTAGTATCCACTATGTTCTGATATTGATGTTGCTATGACTTTCCTATGCTTAATTCTTGTCACTAGGGCCCGAGTGCCATGATTTCAGATCTGAACCTATTATGTTTTCATGAATATATGTGAGTTCTTGATCCTATCTTGCAAGTATATAGTCACCTACTATGTGTTATGATCCGGCAACCCCGAAGCGACAATAATCGGGACTACTCCCGGTGATGACCGTAGTTTGAGGAGTTCATGTATTCACTATGTGTTAATGCTTTGGTCCGGTAGTCTATTAAAAGGAGGCCTTAATATCCCTTATTTTCCGCTAGGACCCCGCTGCCACAGGAGGGTAGGACAAAAGATGTCATGCAAGTTCCTTTCCATAAGCACGTATGACTATATTCGGAATACATGCCTACATTACATTGATAAATTGGAGCTAGTTCTGTGTCACCCTAGGTTATGACTGTTACATGATGAACCGCATCCGGCATAGTTCTCTATCACCGATCCATTGCCTACGAGCTTTCCATATATTGTTCTCCGCTTATTTACTTTTCCGTTGCTATTGTTACAATCACTACAAAATACCAAAAACATTACCTTTGTTATCATTACCTTTTGCTACCGTTACCACCACTATCATATTACTTTTCTACTAAATACTTTGCTGCAGATATTAAGTTTCCAAGTGTGGTTGAACTGACAACTCAGCTGCTAATACTTGACAATATTCTTTGGCTCCCCTTGTGTCGAATCAATAAATTTGGGTTGAATACTCTACCCTCAAAAACCGTTGTGATCCCCTATACTTGTGGGTTATCATCGAGCATGGAGCGATTATCGAGAGAAAGCCGAGCATAAATTTTGTGAATAATAATTTCTCTTAAGAGCTCATGATTGGGGCATGAATATAACATTGACTTAAGCCTCCTCCAAGCTTGAGCGATGCTTTCTCCTTCGCGAGGCCAAAAATTATATATATAATTACGATCATGATGAACAAGATGCATAGGATAAAACTTCTGATGAAATTCCAATTTCAATCGGTTGTAGTTCCATGATCCCATATCATCACATAGCCTAAACCATGGCAATGCCTTTCCCTTCAAAGATAAAGAGAAGACCTTCTTCTTGATAACATCCTCAGGCATACCTGATAAGCTTAAATAATCCACAAACTTCATCCACATAGATTAGGTGCAAATCAGGATGTCATGTTCCATCTCCTGTAAAAGTATTAGCTAGCAGTTTCTCTATCATACCCGAAGGAATTTCAAAGTAAACATTTTCAGTAGGTTCAGTAGGTTGAGGAGCAACTATTTATTCTACTGGTCGGGGTGAAGATACCCCGAACAAGCCCCTCAAAGGATTATGTTCCATAGTAACAAGTGACAGTAAATTTCAGCACACTATATAAATTTTTCCTTACCAAATTCCACCTACCAAAGGTTCTTAACTCCCTGGCAACGGCGCCAGAAAAGAGTCTTGATGACCCATAAGTATAGGTTATCTATCATTGTCCTTTCGATAAGTAAGAGTGTCGAACCCAACGAGGAGCAGAAGGAAATGATAAGCAGTTTTCAGTAAGGTATTCTCTGCAAGCACTGAAATTATCGGTAACAAATAGTTTTGTGATAAAGTAATTTGTAACGGGTAACAAGTAATGAAAGTAAATAAGGTGCAGCAAGATGGCCCAATCATTTTTGTAGCAAAGGATAATCCTGGACAAACTCTTATATAAAGGAAAGCGCTCCCGAGGACACATGCGAATTATTGTCAAGCTAGTTTTCATCATGTTCATATGATTCGTGTTTTGTATTTTGATAATTTGATATGTGGGTGGACCGGTGCTTGGGTACTGCCCATCCTTGGACAAGCATCCCACTTATGATTAAGCCCTATTGCAGGCATCCACAACTACAAAAGAAGTATTAAGGTAAACCTAACCATAGCATGAAACATATGGATCCAAATCAGCACCTTATGAAGCAACTCATAAACTAGGGTTTAAGCTTCTATCACTCTAGCAACCCATCATCTACTTATTACTCCCCAATACCTTCCTCTAGGCCCAAACAATGGTGAAGTGTCATGTAGTCGACGTTCACATGACACCACTAGAGGAGAGACAACATACATCTCATCAAAATATCGAACGAATACCAAATTCACATGACTACTTATAGCAAGACTTTTCCCATGTTCTTCGGAATAAACGTAACTACTCACGAATCATATTCATGTTCATAATCAGAGGGGTATTATTATGCATAAAGGATCTAAACATAGATCTTCCACCGAATAAACCAACTAGCATCAACTACAAGGAGTAATCAATACTACTAGCAACCCATAGGTACCAATCTGAGGTTTTGAGACAAAGATTGGATACAAGAGATGAACTAGGGTTTGAGATGAGATGGTGTTGGTGAAGATGTTGATGGAGATTGACCCCCTCCCAATGAGAGGATCGATGGTGATGATGATGGGGATGATTTCCCCCTCCCGGAGGGAAGTTTCCCCGACAGAACAGCTCCACCGGAGCCCTAGGTTGGTTCCGCCAAGGTTCCGCCTCGTGGCGGCGGAGTTTCGTCCCGTGAGCTAGCTTATGATTTTTTTCCTCGACGAACGACTCCATATAGCCAAAGATGGGCATCAAAGGGTTGCCAGGGGGCCCACGAGTCAGGGGGCGCGCCCAGGGGGGTAGGGCGCGCCCCCACCCTCGTGGATGGTGGGTGGCCCCCCTCTGGTACTTCTTTCGCCCAATATTTTTTATATATTCTGAAACATGGTCCCGTGAAGTTTCAGGACTTTTGGAGTTGTGCAGAATAGGTCTCTAATATTTGCTCCTTTTCCAGCCCAGAATTCCAGCTGCCCTCTTCATGTAAACCTTTTAAAATAAGAGAGAATAGGCATAAGTATTGTGACATATTGTGTAATAACAGCCCATAATGCAATAAATATCAATATAAAAGCATGATGCAAAAAGGACGTTGATACGTCTCCAACATATCTATAATTTTTGATTGCTCCATGCTATTTTATCTTCCGTTTTGGACATTATTGGGCTTTATTATTCACTTTTATATTATTTTTGGGACTAACCTATTAACCGGAGGCCCAACCCAGAATTGCTGTTTTTTTGCCTATTTCAGAGTTTCGCAGAAAAAGAATATCAAATGGAGTCCAAACGGAATGAAAACTTCGGGAACGTGATTTTTGGAACGAACAAGATCCAGGAGACTTGGACCCTATATCAAGCAACCAACAGGGAAGCCACAAGGTAGGGGAGGTCTACGCAAAAGTCAACATACCAAGTACCCATCACAAACCCTTATCTCCCGCATTACATTATTTGCCATTTTCCTCTCGTTTTCCTCTCCCCCACTTCACCCTTGCCGTTTTATTTTCCCTCTCTCTCTATATCCTCCATCTCTTTCTCTATTTGCCTCTTTTTCGCTTGCTCCTAGTTTGCTTGTGTGTTGGATTGCTTGCTTGTCACGATGGCTCGAGATAACACTAAATTGTGTGACCTTACCAATACCAACAACAATGATTTTATTAGCACTCTGATTTCTCCTCTTACCGATGGTGAATCTTGTGAAATTAATGCTGCCTTGCTGAATCTTGTCATGAAGAATCCGTTTTCCGGCCTTCCTAGTGAAGATGCCGCTACCCATCTAAATAGCTTCGTTGATTTGTGTGATATGCAAAAGAAGAAAGATGTGGACAATGATATTGTTAAATTGAAGCTATTTCCTTTTTCGCTTAGAGAGCATGCTAAAGCTTGGTTTTTGTCTTTGCCTAAAAATAGTATTGGTTCTTGGAATAAGTGCGAAGATGCTTTTATCTCTAAGTATTTTCCTCCCGCTAAGATTATCTCTCTTAGAAACGATATTATGAATTTTAAGAAACTTGATCATGAACATGTTGCACAAGCTTGGGAGAGGATGAAATTAATGATACATAATTGCCCAACACATGGTTTGAATTTGTGGATGATTATACAAAAAATTTATGCCGGATTGAATTTTGCTTCTAGAAATCTTTTAGATTCGGCCGCGGGAGGCACTTTTATGGAAATCACTTTAGGAGAAGCTACTAAACTCCTAGATAATATTATGGTTAATTATTCTCAATGGCACACTGAAAGATCTACTAATAAAAAAGTGCACGTGATAGAAGCAATTAATATTTTGAGTCGAAAGTTGGATGAACTTATGAAATTATTTTCTACTAAGAGTGTTTCTTCTGATCCTAATGATATGCCTTTGTCTACTTTGATTGAGAATAATAATGAATCTATGGATGTGAATTTTGTTGGTAGGAATAATTTTGGCAACAACATGTATAGAGGAAACTTCAATCCTAGTCCTTATCCTAGTAATTCCTCTAATAATTATGGTAATTCCTACAACAATTCCTATGGAAATTTTAATAAGATGCCCTCTGAATTTGAGACTAGTGTTAAGGAATTTATGAATTCACAAAAGAATTTCAATGCTTTGCTTGAAGAGAAATTGCTTAAAGTTGATGATTTGGCTAGGAACATTGATAGAATTTCTCTTGATGTTGATTCTTTAAAACTTAGATCTATTCCTCCTAAGCATGATATCAATGAATCTCTCAAAGCCATGAGAATTTCCATTGATGAGTGCAAAGAAAGAACCGCTAGGATGCGTGCTAAGAAAGATTCCTTTATAAGAGCGTGTTCTTCTAGTTTCCATGATAATAAAGATGAAGATCTAAAAGTTATTGATGTGTCCCCTATTAAGTCTTTGTTTTGCAATATGAATCTTCATAATGATGGGACTGAATATGATCCACCTTTACCTAGAAGGCGTTCCAAAAATTCGGAGTTTTTAGATCTTGATGCTAAATTTGATAAAAGTGGGATTGAAGAGATCAAAACTCTAGATGTTAATGAACCTACTATTTTGGATTTCAAGGAATGTAATTATGATAGATTCTCTTTGATAGATTGTATTTCCTTGTTGCAATCCATGCTAAATTCTCCCCATGCTTATAGTCAAAATAAAGCTTTTACCAAACATATCGTTGATGCTTTGATGCAATCTTATGAAGAAAAACTTGAGTTGGAAGTTTCTATCCCTAGAAAACTTTATGATGAGTGGGAACCAACTATTAAAATTAAAATTAAAGATCATGAATGCTATGCTTTGTGTGATTTGGGTGCTAGTGTTTCCATGATTCCAAAGACTTTGTGTGATTTGTTAGGTTTCCGTGATTTTGATGATTGCTCTTTAAACTTGCACCTTTCGGATTCCACTATTAAGAAACATATGGGAAGAATTAATGATGTTATTATTGTTGCAAATAGGAACTATGTGCCTGTATATTTTATTGTTCTTGACATAGATTGCAATCCTTCATGTCCTATTATTCTTGGTAGACCTTTCCTTAGAACGATTGGTGCAATTATTGATATGAAGGGAGGAAATATTAGATTCCAATTTCTGTTAAGGAAAGGCATGGAACACTTTCCTAGAAAGAAAATTAAATTACCTTATGAATCTATTATGAGAGCCACTTATGGATTGCCTACCAAAGATGGCAATACCTAGATCTATCCTTGCTTTTTATGCCTAGCTAGGGGCGTTAAACGATAGCGCTTGTTGGGAGGCAACCCAATTTTATTTTTGTTCCTTGATTTTTTCTCCTGTTTAGTAATAGATAATTTATCTAGCCTCTTTTTTGTTGTGTTTTTTGTGTTTAATTAGTGTTTGTGCCAAGTAGAACCCTTGCGAAGACTTGGGGAAAGTCTTGTTAATCTTGCTGTAAAAAACAGAAACTTTAGCACTCACAAGAACTGCTGCCATTTTTATTTGGAAAGTGCTATTTAGTTAATTCTTTTTTAAGATGATTAATAAATAAATTTCTCACGTCCAGAAATTTATTTTATAATTTTTGGGGTTCCAGATCTTGCGCTAGCTACATATTACTCCAGACTGTTCTGTTTTTGATAGATTCTGTTTTTCGTGTGTTGTTTGCTCATTTTGATGAATCTATGGCTAGTAAAATAGTTTATAAACCATAAAGAAGTTGGAATTCAGTAGGTTTAACACCAATATAAACAAATAATGAGTTAATTACAGTACCTTGAAGTGGTCTTTTGTTTTCTTTCGCTAACGGAGCTCACGAGATTTTTACTTTAAGTTTTGTGTTGTGAAGTTTTCAAGTTTTGGGTAAAGATTTGATGGATTATGGAATAAGGAGTGGTAAGATCCTAATCTTGGGGATGCCCATGGAACCCCCAAGATAATATAAGGACACCTAAAAGCCAAAGCTTGGGGATGCCCCGGAAGGCATCCCCTCTTTCGTCTACTTCCATCGGTAACTTTACTTTGGGCTATATTTTTATTCACCACATGACATGTGTTTTGCTTGGAGCGTCTTGTATGATTTGAGTCTTTATTTGTTAGTTTTCCACAATAATCTTTGCTGTACACACCTTTTGAGAGACACACACATGATTTGAAAATTATTAGAATACTCTATGTGCTTCACTTATATCTTTTGAGTTATATAGTTTTGCTCTAGTACTTCACTTATATCTTTTAGAGCATGGTGGTGGATTTGTTTTATAGAAACTATTGATATCTCATGCTTCACTTAGATTATTTTGAGAGTCTTAAATATCATGGTAATTTGCTTAAATAATCCTAATATGCTAGGTATTCAAGATTGATAATAAAATTTTCTTATGAGTGTGTTGAATACTAAGAGAGTTTGATGCTTGATGATCATTTTGAGATATAAAGATGGTGATATTAGAGTCATGCTAGTTGAGTAGTTGTGAATTTGAGAGATACTTGTGTTAAAGTTTGTGATTCCTGAAGCATGCACGTATGGTGAACCGTTATGTGATGAAGTCAGAGCATAATTTATTTGTTGATTGTCTTCCTTATGAGTGGCGGTCGGGGATGAGCGATGGTCTTTTCCTACCAATATATCCCCCTAGGAGCATGCGCGTAATACTTTGCTTTGATAACTTGTAGATTTTTGCAATAAGTATATGAGTTCTTTATGACTAATGTTGAGTCCATGGATCATACGCACTCTCACCCTTACACCATTGCTAGCCTCTCTAATACCGCGCACCTTTCGCCAGTATCATACACCCACCATATACCTTCCTCAAAACAGACACCATACCTACCTATCATGGCATTTCCATAGCCATTTCGAGATATATTTCCATGCAACTTACCACCATTCTGATTATTATGACACGCTCCATCATTGTCATATTGCTTTGCATGATCATGTAGTTGACATCGTATTTGTGGCAAAGCCACCATTCATAATTCTTTCATACATGTCACTCTTGATTCATTGCATATCCCGGTACACCGCCGGAGGCATTCACATAGAGTCATATTTTGTTCTAAGTATTGAGTTGTAAGAAAATAAAAGTGCGATTATCATCATTATTAGAGCATTGTCCCAAGTGAGGAAAGGATGATGGAGACTATGATTTCCCCACAAGTCGGGATGAAACTACGGACGAAAAAAAAGAGGCCATAAAAAAGGAAAAGGGCCCAAATAAGAAAAATGAGAGAAAAAGAGAGAAGGGACAATGCTACTATCCTTTTACCACACTTGTGCTTCAAAGTAGCACCATGAACTTCATGATAGAGAGTCTCCTATGATATCACTTTCATATACTAGTGGGAATTTTTCATTATAGAACTTGGCTTCTATATTCCAATGATGGGCTTCCTCAAAATGCCCCAGGTCTTCGTGAGCAAGCAAGTTGGATGCACACCCACTTAGTTTCTTTTTGAGCTTTCATATACTTATAGCTCTAGTGCATCCGTTGCATGGCAATCCCTACTCACTCACATTGATATCTATTGATGGGCGTCTCCATAGCCCGTTGATACTCCTAGTTGATGTGAGACTATCTTGTCCCTTTTGTCTTATCCACAACCACCATTCTATTCCACCTAAAGTGCTATGTCCATGGCTCACGCTCATGTATTGCGTGAAGATTAAAAAAGTTTGAGAACACCAAAAGTATGACACAATTGCTTGGCTTGTCATTGGGGTTGTGCATGATTTAAATACTTTGTGTGGTGAAGATGGAGCATAGCCAGACTATATGATTTTGTAGGGATAACTTTCTTTGGCCATGTTATTTTGAAGAGACATATTTGCTTAGTTAGTATGCTTGAAGTATTATTATTTTTTATGTCAATATTAAACTTTTGTCTTCAATCTTTCGCATATGAATATTCATACCACAATTAAGAAGAATTAAATTGAAATTATGCCAAGTAGCATTCCACATCAAAAATTCTGCTTTTATCATTTACCTACTTGAGGACGAGCAGGAATTAAGCTTGGGGATGCTTGATACATCTCCAATGTATCTATAATTTTTGATTGCTCCATGCTATTTTATCTTCTGTTTTGGACATTATTGGGCTTTATTATTCACTTTTATATTATTTTTGGGACTAACCTATTAACCGGAGGCCCAACCCAGAATTGTTGTATTTTGCCTATTTCAGAGTTCCGCAGAAAAAGAATATCAAACGGAGTCCAAACGGAATGAAACCTTCGAGAACGTGATTTTTGGAACGAACAAGATCCAGGAGACTTGGACCCTACGTCAAGAAACCA
>NC_041386.1:50056224-50102217 GCF_002162155.2 Triticum dicoccoides
CCGACATACTCCTTCCTCCTATATATACCTACGTACCCCCAAACGATCAGATATGGAGCCAAAACCCTAATTCCAACACCGTAACTTTCTGTATCCACGAGATCCCATCTTGGGGCCTGTTCCGGAGCTCCGTCGGAGGGGGCATCGATCACGGAGGGCTTCTACATCAACACCATAGCCTCTCCGATGAAGTGTGAGTAGTTTACCTCAGACCTTCGGGTCCATAGTTATTACCTAGATGTCTTCTTCTCTCCTTTTGGATCTCAATACAAAGTTCTCCCCCTCTCTTGTGGAGATCTATTCGATGTAATCTTCTTTTGCGGTGTGTTTGTTGAGACCGATGAATTGTGAGTGTCGGTGTCAAAACCGGTGGATCTCGGGTAGGGGGTCCCGAACTGTGCGTCTAGGCCGGATGGTAACAGGAGGCAAGGGACACAAAGTTTTACCCAGGTTCGGGCCCTCTTGATGGAGGTAAAACCCTACGTCCTGCTTGATTAATATTGATGATATGGGTGTTACAAGAGTAGATCTACCACGAGATCAGAGAGGCTAAACCCTAGAAGCTAGCCTATGGTATGATTGTATGTTGTGATTGTTGTCCTACGGACTAAAACCCTTTGGTTTATGTAGACACCAGAGAGGGTTAGGGTTACACAAGGTCGGTTACAAAGGAGGAGATATCCATATACGTATTTCCTAGCTTGCCTTCCACACCAAGTAGAGTCCCCTCCGGACACGAGACGAAGTCTTCAATCTTGTATCTTCATAGTCTAACAGTCTGGCCAATGGAGATAGTCCGGCTGTCTGGAGACCCCTTAATCCAGGACTCCCTCAGTAGCCCCTGAACCAGGCTTCAATGACGATGAATCCGGCGCGTAGTTGTCTTCGGCATTGCAAGGCGGGTTCCTTCTCCGAATACCTCACAAAAGAATTTGAATACGAGGGTAGTGTCCGACCCTGCAAAATAAGTTCCACATTCCACCGTAGAGAGAATTATGTTTTCGCAGATCTAATTTGCTAGCTTGTTTCGGCAGCATGACGTTACGACATGGCCCGGTGATTATTCGAACTGTTTCTTTTAACCAGCCCCTCAAATAACGCGAGGCAGTTTTTCGACACGTCTTGTCAAAGCAGAGATCGTGTCCCCTTATTACGTGATTCTCATCAATATGGGCGTGGGTAACCCAACCGTGTCTAGGACTCCTAGATTATAGGCAAGTCCTAAATGGCTACGGAGAGGACGCTTGATATTCACCCTCTTTATAAAGGGACGGGGTTTTTGCTTTTTCTCTCTCATGCTCAATCGAACCCTTCCTCTGCCTCGAGTTCCAACACCCAAAGCCCAGGTTAGGTGCTCCGGATCTTCAATCATTTCCGGATCCAGCCTTCAAGGCCGATGGATGCCCTCCTCCGTGACGGAAGAGGATATTAAGAAGTTAAGGGAGGCCAGATACCTGACCGCCAAGGTTTCGCATCGGCTGCCTGCTCAAGGGCAGGTCGTCCCTACTCCCGAACCCAACGAGAATGTTGTGTTCGTCTCCCACTTCCTTCGAGGTCTAGGCCTCACTCTGGATCCTTTCGTCAGGGGCTTGATATTCTATTACGGGCTAGATTTCCACGATCTAGCTCCGGACTCCTTTCTACACATCACGACATTTATTGTCGTGTGTGAGGCCTTCCTCCGTGTGACCCCTCACTTCGGCCTGTGGCTCAAGACCTTTGAAGTACAACCGAAGATGATCAAGGGGCAACATGCAGCGTGCGGAGGTGCATCAATAGGCAAGATGGCAGGAGCTCCATGGCCGAAAGGTTCCTTTCTAGTGGTGTCCAAATTATTGCAACGGGAGTGGTTTTACGTCACGGCTCCCAGAAGTGCCAAGTGGGCGGCTGCCCCCGCTTTCCGCCCGGGCCCCCCACCACAACTGATGTCATGGATTAGCAGGGGTCTGACCTGGGGTCCAGCCAAGGACGTGCCTATACTGCAAAGCCGCATCCGAGATCTCTTCAAGGGAGATTTTAATTTGGTTGCGGTAATACAAGTTATGCTGGTTCGTCAAGTCCAGCCTTGCAAACGCCGGCCCCTGTGCTTGTGGGAGTTCAACCCAGAGGGGCCACGTGCCATTCAAAGTTTCCTCGGCCTGACGCACGAGGAGATGTACAATTCCTTCTTCGGACCTCAAGTGGAATGTCCGGATATCACCGAGGACGTGGGCCTGAGCAGTAACCGCGCCGCCGAACAAGTAAGAAATCCTCTAGCTGAACACACTGTCTTTTATTCGAAGTTATTTCTGAGAGTTTGCTTTTTGACCAGGACTGGCTAACAAAGGCGAAGATGATTCGGTGTTTGGCCCCCTCCCTGAGGGTTTGGAAAATCCGGTATTGGAGAAGATGCTCGAGGTCGCACCTTGCCCGGAGCCCTTGAAGGATGATACCGAGGGAGATAATACGGGCAGACGCGGGCCCCCATCACTATCTGCTCCAAATGAGGGAACGAGCGTCTTCACGAAGGAGGACGATCGGGGGAGGAAAAGGACTACTTCCGAGCATCCGGAAGCCGAAGCCTCCAAATGGGACAAGAGGTCTCCCACTGAGGGTCCTGCCTTGGGGGGTGCTTCTGCCGCACAGAGTCCGCGGGGGGATCAGCCCTCCAACGAGTCGTAAGTGATCCAAAATGTTTCAATAGTAAGGGTATGCTATCTTTTTCCTCTGAGAAAATAACTACCGCATCTATCTTGCAGTTCGGGCCTCAACCCTTCTCAAATGAGCTCGTCTTCAGGGGATCTTCTTCCAGAGATGATGGAGAGCAAAACGCCTCCCCCGGACTCCTCCGCTCCAGAAGCGGGCGACCCCGAAGTGTCGTCGTGGAGGGCCTCTCCGGATCCGGTGAGGCCAGAAGATAATCCCGTAGACCCCCAAAGTCTCCAGTGTCCGGCTCCCGAAGAGAGCATATGAAAGAGTCCGGCACCGTCTGGTGTGCGGTCGGATGTTCTGAGGGAGTTGGTGGGGCGAGCGTCCATCTCAGAAGAGCACCGTACGCTGATGGGTACGGTGATGGAGAGAATCTCGTCCGCTGAAAGCGGATTACATGAAGCCTTTATGAGTCTATTGACAGGCTTTGAGGTATGTGAGATAATATGTGATAGTACTGCACATGTTATAGTAGCCCGTGAGACTCTGGTTGTCGTCGAGAACGGTGGTGAACAGAGGATCATATTCCCAGGCAATAACTAAACTACCTTTATGTGTAGGTGGTGGGAGCTCCGGTGCCTAGCCGGACTAGGGAGTTTGCCCAATTAAAACGGCAACTGGATGCGGCAGACGCCGACATCGAGCTTATTAACAAGAGGCTTGACGAGGCACAAGGTAAGTGTTATTATCCAGTGAACGCCACATAGTAAGAGCAGCATAATGCTAGTATCTTTAATATGTTGTGACTGCAGATGGAGCTGCCACCGTGGAAGCCTTGCGGGCGGAACTTGCCCGAGCCAAGGAACAAGCGAGGATTAGTAATGCGGCTGCTTTGAAGGCAGCCGAAGAGTTGAAAGCCGAGAAGGACGCACATTGCGAGAGCCAGGAGAAGATGGCCAAGATGGCCGTAGAATTAAAAGACACTGCCGACCGTTGCCGGTTCCTTGAAAAAGAAAACCGAGCGAAGGCAACGGACCTTGAGAAGGCCGCAGCGGCGGACAAAGACACCCATTCTGCTATGAGAGCGAAGAAGGAGGAGCTGCGGGAAGCCGGGGATATTGCGGCTGGGAAACCCTTCATGTTACGGAGGAAGTTCGGAGATCCTCGGTATGCCCCTCTGGATCGGCCATGGAGTTCGGCAGATGCGTATATGGATTTGGCGGCGAGCGCTGCCGATGCGGCCAAGTACTTCCAAGGTCAGACAGATCATGAAGTGGAAAAGATGTTTTGGACGCAATTCCATGTTCCAGAGCGTCCGCTTTCATTGACTGACCAGCTAGCCGAATGGGCCGAACTGAATAGGTTGTCCGGACTCGCCATGAGGTCTGTTGTGGATCAGCTATGGCCGGAAATACCAAAGCCAAACAACTATTTCAGCTTAGTGCAGCAGTTCCTTGAAGCGGTGCCGCGCATTAATGCGATGAAGAGGTCGGCGTGCATAGAAGGCTCGCGGATGGCCCTTGCCCGTGTTAAAGCATACTGGGTGGAGATGGACGCTACCACTGTTGCGGCGCAGGGATCGGCCATAGGCCGGGTGGCTGCCGAGCACTATTTCGAGGAGGTTCTCGAGGGTGCTCGTTTGATAGAGGCCCAGTGCTCGAAAAATATTATGTTTGAGTGATATGTATTTTCATTGTAAGCACAATGCTTTTATGAATTTTTTATAAGGTTATTTTTATACTTTTTCCTGAAAGTAGTATGATGCCTCCTGTGCGGCCGTTTATGTATACCTGTGTATAACCTGAAAGATTGCAGCCGTCGGCTTCAACCCCCATGCATGAAATGCGGGGGTGTTCGCAAAAAACGCGTGTTCACACTTAACCCAACGTCTTGGTCCTATTAAGGAGGTGATAGCGTAGCGAGCGAGGCAACCAGACTATAATGCTTTAACACTTTCACTTAGCCATAGGAGTTTGACAGTGGGGCTACTAGATAGCCCCTGGTGGCTCCGCACTCTCCCGATCGCGGGGTGCGTACATGCCTGGCCGGGAAACGGCCCTTCGTTAAGGCGGAGGAATTCTAACATTCCGATAGGTCACCGAGTGGTTGACTAGTCTCACGCTATATCATGACAGTCAGTTTTCGGCTTTCTCTACTGAGGTGCTCGTCCAGATGAACGAGGGCGCAATCGCAGTAGTTCTCCTGGTGCTACCTTAGCCGGTAAAGCAGAACATAAGGCACCAAAACACAGGAGCTGGGAAAACCCAACATTTGACCAAAGACAATGATTCGGAGCTCATGCATATAAGGCCAAACTCGCGATGCCGAACACTCCCTAAGGTATTCTGTCTTTATGGTATAAACCGGGCCTAGATAGTGCCCTTCGTAAGAAGCCCCTTGTGTCCAGGTACGTGCATTATTCTGACGTGGCCACATGCCAAGACGCCAGCATCCTTCTCGACTGTGCTGAGAATTCGGTGGATATGTATCAACAAGAGACAGTAAAAAAGGTTTACGCAGGGTCTTAATCTAAAAAGAATCCTTGGAGCGGGTCCCTGCTGCATGTCTGCGCCTGTGTCTCTGTTGTGCCGTATCCTGGACAGGTGTAGCATGATGATTATCTGTAAAAGATAGGAGCTTAGGTGAAAAAAGCTGTCGTGCAAAAGATAGTTTTTTAAAGAAATCATGTATAATTCAAGGTAAGTAAGAATTGCCGCTTGTCTGCGCATGTTGAGCCCCTTGTATTTGTTATAGGGGTGTGATCATTGATCCGGTAAAAATTGCATATGGCTGCGCCGGACTTGTCTAACCGTGTCCGAGGTCGTGACGACCTGCTAAATGCTTTAGTTGGTGAGGCCGTTTTTAGTGTGCGGCTGCCAGGGCAGCCGCACGCTCTTTGGTGCACAGAGATCGCTTAATACTTCCGTTCACTATAATGATGCCATGTGGACCGGACATCTTGAGTGTGAGGGAAGCATAGTGTGGTATTGCGTTAAAGCGAGCGAAAGCTTCATGTCCGAGTAGTGCTTGATAGCCACTTTGAAATAGAGCAATGTGGAAGGTTAAATGTTCGCTACGGAAGTTATCGGGGAAGCCGAATATAACTTTTAGTAGCAGGGAGCCCGCGCAATGAGCCCCTGGGCCTGGCGTTACTCCTTTAAAGGTAATATTGCTATGGCGAATTTTTGTTGGGTCTATCCCCATTTCGCGGATTGTATCCTGGTATATCAGGTTTAGACTGCTGCCACCGTCCATCAGGACTAGTGTGAAGTGGTATCTGTCAATTATTGGGTCTAATACCAGGGCAGCCCATCCTGCACGTCGGACACTTGCTGAGTAATCGCGATGGTCGAAAGTGATCGGTTGAGACGACCAGTGGCAGGACTCCGCGGTGATAGGCCTTCGGCCATATTTTTCTGGGACTGCCATTTTGTTTCTGCCATTGATCACGTGTAACACGTTTACTGTTTTGACTTCCAGTGGAAATTTCTTTTGTTCCCCAGTGTCTTCCTTGAGAGGCTCATCCTCATATTCGTTTGGTGTATCGTCCCCCTTGTGTACGGTGTTGAGCTTCCCGGACTGCTTGAAGACCCAACATTCTCTATGGGTATGATTGGCTAGTTTGCCAGGGGTGCTATGGACCTGACATATTTGGTCCAGAATTTTGTTTAGACTGGACAGTTCGTCTCTGACGCCTTTAGGGGCGGCTTTTGCTGACCTGGACGAGAGCTTTTGAATCCGGCGTTTACTGTCGTGCTCCTCGTGCTATCTCTTTTATTCCGGCGTTTGTTATTGCTGATGCGCCGTGATTTTCCGTTTCCATCTCTAACTTCAGATGTACTGGGGTCGCTGGAGCTGCATCGGGCTAGCCAGCTGTCGTCACCCGCGCAAAAGCGGGTCATGAGGCTTGTTAATGCTGCCATTGTTCTCGGTTTTTCTTGGCCGAGGTGTCGGGCAAGCCATTCATCACGGACGCTGTGCTTAAAAGCTGCCAAGGCTTCGGTGTCCGGGCAGTCGACAATTTGGTTATTTTTAGTAAGAAACCTGTTCCAAAGCTTTCGGGCTGACTCTTCGGGCTGTTGAGTTATATGACTCAAATCATCCGCATCCGGAGGTCGGACATAAGTCCCTTGAAAGTTTGCCCGACAAGCGTCTTCGAGCTCTGCCCAGCTTGCAATGGAGTTTTCGGGGAGGCCTTTAATCCAATGACGAGCTGGCCCTTTGAGTTTGAGTGGTTAGTACTTGATGGCGTGGAGATCATCTCCTCGAGCCATATGGATGCAGAGGATATAGTCCTCGATCCAGACCCCAGGGTCTGTTGTTCCGTCATATGCCTCTATGTTTACAGGTTTGAATCCCTCTGGAAATTCATGATCCAGCACCTCATCCGTGAAACATAGGGGGTGTGCGGCACCCCTGTATCTGGGTGTACCGCGTTGTTCGGATGTTTGTTGTGTTATATCGTATGTTGGGGCACGCTTGCGTGGTCCATAGATGGATCTGGTTGCGCTATCCTTTTGGTGCAAGCCCTCGCGTGAATCGCGTATTGTCTTGTGGGTGGCATTGTTTGCCGCTCTATGTTGGACGTGAGGTCGTCTATCCAGCCAGGTGGCTGTTTTGATTTTTGGTTGTGAGGGGTATGAGGCCTCCTCATCGAATTCAGGTAGCAACTTCCGCTTTGGGTAGCTCTTGGTGGGGCGATTGTCGTCGTACTTCGCTGCTGTGTTGAGTACTTTACTCCATCTGATTTGGAGTGTGTCCTGCGCAGCCTTGAGCCTTTGCTGTTGTTTTTTCAGACTCCTCGCGGTGGGAACAAGCCTTTGACGGGCATTCTCCTGCTCTGGGTGCCTGTCCGGCGTTGTGTCGTCCGGACTATTATCTTTGACCGAATTGGTTTGTTCGGTTTGATTCTCCGTATTGCCGTGGTTCGGCAGTTGTTCGCCCTGCTCCAACGCTGGGTCTGTGTTATCGTTATTTCTGGCGAGGCGTGATTTGGGGCAGCGCTTGCGCCGCCGTTTTGACTGCTTCTCGAGGGAATAAGCCTTCGGTGCGTCCTTCCGTTCCTCGTCGTCTTCTTTTGGTGTATCCACCATGTATACGTCGTATGATGAAGTGGACATCCAGCGCCCTATGGGCGGTGGTTCCTCTTCACCTCCCGCATCGTTGTCCATACCGTCGATGTCTTCGGAGTCAAAGTCGAGCATGTCAGTTGAATCATAGACAGTGGCTATTAAGTAGGTGGTGGGTGGGCGTCGAATTTCTTCGTCGTCCACATCCCAATCCTGTTGGCCATGATACGGTCAGGGCTCTCCTAACAAAGAGAGAGACCTTAGTGAATTCAGAATGTCACCGAAGGGCGAGTGCTGAAAGGTATCCGCGGCGGTGAATTTCATGATTGGCGCCCAATCGGATTAGATTGGCAAGGGCACGGATAGTTCGGGGTCCGGAAGAGAGTCCGGCACCTTGGAGTCACGGGCTGCACAGAGATTTATGCTGGTGTTCGGCTCGATCGCCGTTGAGACTGCAACCCCTGAGGCGGTGTCTAACCACCCGTCCTCAATTCGCATAGTTGGCTCCGAACTAAGGGTCGGAGCTGATGTGGGTGCGGCTTTTGGGGTACTGTTCGGTGGCAGAGCTAGGTCATACCCATCGCGACAGTGCGGCGTGCCCGACTATGGCTCGAATCCGTCGAAGATCAAGTCCCCACGGATGTTGGTCGTGTAATTCAAACTTCCAAATCTGACCTGATGGCCAGGGGCGTAGCTTTCAATCTGCTCCAGATGGCCAAACGAAATAGCCCGCAGTGCAAAGCCAGCAAATATGAAGATCTGTCCGGGGAGAAAAGTCTCACCCTGGATCGCATCGCTATCGATGATAGTAGGAGCCATCAAGCCTAACGGCGACGACATGGAGGAACTCTCAATGAAAGCACCAATGTCGGTGTCAAAACCGGCGGATCTCGGGTAGGGGGTCCCGAACTGTGCGTCTAGGCCGGATGGTAACAGGAGGCAAGAACACGAAGTTTTACCCAGGTTCGGGCCCTCTTGATGGAGGTAAAACCCTACGTCCTGCTTGATTAATATTGATGATATGGGTGTTACAAGAGTAGATCTACCACGAGATCAGAGAGGCTAAACCCTAGAAGCTAGCCTATGGTATGATTGTATGTTGTGATTATTGTCCTATGGACTAACCTTCGGTTTATATAGACACCAGAGAGGGTTAGGGTTACACAAGGTCGGTTACAAAGGAGGAGATATCCATATACGTATTGCCTAGCTTGCCTTCCACGCCAAGTAGAGTCCCCTCCGGACACAAGACGAAGTCTTCAATCTTGTATCTTCATAGTCTAACAGTCCGGCCAATGGAGATAGTCCGGCTGTCCGGAGACCCCCTAATCCAGGACTCCCTCAGTGGGTTTATGATCAAGTTTATATATGAACAATATTTGAATCTTCTCAGAATTCTTTTATGTATGATTAGTTATCTTTGCAAGTCTCTTCGAATTAACAGTTTGGTTTGGCCTACTAGATTGATCTTTCTTGCAATGGGAGAAGTGCTTAGCTTTGGGTTCAATCTTGCGGTGTCCTTTCCCAGTGACAGTAGGGGTAGCAAGGCACATATCATATTGTTGCCATCGAGGATAACAAGATGGTTTTTATCATATTGCATGAATTTATCCCTCTACATCATGTCATCTTGCTTAAGGCGTTACTCTATTCTTATGAACTTAATGCTCTAGATGCATGCTGGATAGCGGTCGATGTGTGGAGTAATAGTAGTAGATACATGCAGGAGTCGGTCTACTTGTCTTGGACGTGATGCCTATATACATGAGCATACCTAGATATTCTCATAACTATGCTCAATTCTATCAATTGCTCAACAGTAATTTGTTCACCCATCGTAAAATACTTATGCTCTTGAGAGAAGCCACTAGTGAAACCTATGGCCCCAGGGTCTATCTTCATCATATTAATCTTCCAATACTTAGTTATTTTCATTGCCTTTTATCTTACTTTGCATCTTTATCATAAAAATACCAAAAATATTATCTTATCATTCTATCATATCTCACTCTCGTAAGTGACCGTGTAGGGAATGATAGCCCCTTATCGCGTTGGTTGCAAGGATTTATTTTTTTGTGTAGGTGCGAGGGACTCGCGCGTAGCCTCCTACTAGATTGATACCTTGGTTCTCAAAAACTGAGGGAAATACTTACGCTACTTTGCTGCATCACCCTTTCCTCTTCAAGGGAAAACCAACGCAGTGCTCAAGAGGTAGCAAACGTATCAACTCCCCCAAGCTTAGACCTCGCTTTTCGTCAAGCGAAAACCGATATCGAAAAATATGTCCACATGTTTAGAGATAGAGGTGTTGATAAAATAAAATACAGACATGAGGGCATCATGATCATTCTTATAACAGCAACATATATATATATATATATATATATATATATATTCATATGATTTCTGATGCTAAAGTAACAATTCATTCACAATTTCTAGTATGAATCAGAAACTTCATTGAAAACTAACAAACTATAATATCAGTCATTGAAGCAATTGCAATTTATCATAACATCAGAAAGATTCAATATAAGAGCTTTTCAGCAAGTCCACATACTCAACCATCATTTAGTCTTTCATAATTGCTAACACTCACGCAATATTTATGGGTATGAAGTTTTAGTCAGACACAGAGAAAGATAGGGGCCTATAGTTTTGCCTCCCAACCTTTTACCTCAAGGGTAATGTCAACAATAATAGTTCATGAAAAGTCACATCCAATTAGCTATATATATCAGAATCTTTCCAACACATTGTGCTTGCCAAAGGATAAAATGTAAAAAAGGAAAGGTGAAGATCACCATGACCCTTGTATGAAGTATAAGACAAGAATAAAAGATAGGCCCTTCGCAGAGGGAAGCAGAGGTTGTCATGTTCTTTTATGGTTGGATGCACAAAATCTTAATGTGAAAGAACGTCACTTTATATTGCCACTTGTGATATGGACCTTTATTATGTAGTCCGTCACTTTTATTTCTTCCACATCACAAGGTCATATAAAGCTTATTTTCTCCGCATTAATAAATCATACATATTTAGAGAGCAATTTTTATTGCTTGCAACAATGACAACTTACTTAAAGGATCTTACTCAATCCATAGGTATATATGGTGGACTCTCATGGAAAAATTTGGTTTAAGGATATTTGTAAGCACAAGTAGTATCTCTACTTGGTGCAAAGAATTTGGCTAGCATGATAGGGAAAGGCAAGCTCAGCATGTTGAAAGATCCATAACAATATAATTTATTTCGTATGTAAGAAAACATAACCCATTATGTTGTCTTCCTTGTCCAACATCAACTCTTTAGCATGTCATATTTTAATGAGTGCTCACAATCATAAAAGATGTCCAAGATAGTATATTTATATGTGAAAACCTCTCTTTCTTTATTAATTCCTATTAATTGCAACGATGACCAAAACTATGTTTGTCAACTCTCAACAACTTTTATTCATCATACTCTTTATATGTGAAGTCATTACCCCCATAAGATCCATATGATCTCTTTATTTATTTTTATTATTTCTCTTTTATTTTATTCCCTCAAGATCATAGCAAGATAATCAAGCCCTTGACTCAACACTAATATTTATTATATATAGCTCACGGACTCAATTACATAGAAGGATCATAAAGCAAAACTCAAAACTAGATCATACTAAACCTTTATTCTACTAGATCAAGATATTACCAAAAGGATCGAACTAAGAAAAATGGTAAAGATAAAAGTGTGATGGTGATATGATACCGGGGCACTCCCCCAAGCTTGGCAGTTGGCAAGGGGAGTGCCCATACCCATGTGTTTATGTCTCCTTCTTCGGGGGTGGTGATGTGATATTCTTGGCGATGATGCCCTTCAGGATACAGTTCTCTTCCTCAAGCGTATTGATTTGCTGCTTGAGGTCCATTATTTCCTTATGGAGCTTGTCCGTGACGGCTAAAGCTCCTTTCACCCAAGGATGTTGCATAGCTGTGGGAGAACAAATAACGCCCTTTTTCATATTTTCATAAGAAAGAAATCTAATGTTGGAAGGGATGACCGAGTTTGGAATAGCCGAGCTCTGTAGTTCCCCCCATCGTGAATCCGGCTCGGAAACGATAAGTAACTTCTTGATCCTCCTCCATGACATATATCCTTTTCAAGTCGGCCTCCATCTCTTCCTCAGTTGATTGACCAAATTGGTCAGCATCACTGTTTGCTCTTGGCCCCAGTATCGGATGAGATACCCGACTCTCCTCGAGTCACTCTTGAGAAGACATCTTGCTCTAAATCTACAGCAGGAACAACTCGAAAAAAATAGAGGATGTTTGCGTGGTCCGGTGGTCAAAACCTTCATGGGATTATATAATGAATTTTTACCGACCAAAAGAAGTATCATGCAAGAAAACGGAGTCCGGAGGGCACACGAGGTGCCCACGAGGCAGGGGGCGTGCCCAGGGGTAGGGCGCGCCCTCCACCCTCGTGGACGCCTCATGTCCTTCCCGGACTGCTTCTTATTTTCCTATTTTCTTAAATATTCCAAAACGGAGAAAAACTGCTATTAGAACTGTTTTGGAGTCGGTTTACTTACCGTACCTCATACCTATTCCTTTTCGAAGTCTGAAACGTTCTAGAAAGTGTCCCTTATGTATTCCTCCGGGGTTACGGTTTCAATAACATTAGTTTCAACATTTATATGATTACCTAAGATATAATGTTTGATTCTTTGACCGTTCACCACCCTCGGATTTGTGCCTTTGAAGTTGTTGATTTTTATGGCACTGGAATGATAAACCCCCTCGATGACGTAATGACCTTCCCATTTAGAGAGGAGTTTTCCTGCAAAAAATCTTAAACGAGAGTTGTATAACAATACACAATCACCTACATTAAACTCATGTTTTTGTATCCTTTTGTCATGCCATCTTTGAACTTTTTCTTTAAATAGTTTGGCATTCTCATAAGCCTAGGTTCTCCATTCATCAAGTGAGCTAATGTCAAAAAGCATCCTCTCACCGGCAAGTTTGGAATCATAATTGAGCTCTTTAATGGCCTAATATGCCTTATGTTCTAGTTCGAGAGGTAAGTGACATGCTTTTCCATAAACCATCTTATACGGAGACATACCCATAGGATTTTTATATGCAGTTCTGTAAGCCCATAATGCGTCATCAAGTTTCTTGGAAGAATTCTTTCTAGATCTATTAACAATCTTTTACAAAATTAATTTAAGCTCTCTATTACTCAATTCTACTTGACCACTAGACTATGGGTGATATGGAGATGCAATTATATGATTAACATCATACTTAGCAAGCATTTTACGAAAGGCACCATGAATAAAATGTGAACCACCATCAGTCATATACTATCTAGGGACTCCAAACCTCGGAAAAATAACTTCTTTCAGCATCTTAATAGAAGTGTTATGATCAGCACTACTAGTTGGAATAGTTTCTACCCACTTAGTAATGTAATCAACAACAACTAAAATATGTGCATACCCATTAGAGGAAGGAAACGGTCCCATATAATCAAAGCCCCAGACATCAAATGGTTCAATAACAAGTGAATAATTCATAGGCATTTCTTGACGTCTACTAATATTACCAATTCTTTGACATTCATCACGAGACAAGACAAACTTACGGGCATCCTTGAAGAGAGTAGGCCAATAAAAACCGGATTGCAGTACCTTATGTGCAGTTCTATCTCCAGCATGGTGTCCTCCATAAGCCTCGGAGTGACACTTGTGTAGGATCTATTCCTGTTCATGCTCAGGTACACAACGTCTAATAACACCATCTACTCCTTCTTTATAAAGGTGTGGGTCATCCCAAAAGTAATGTCTTAAATCATAGAAGAACTTTTTCTTTTGCTGGTATGTGAAACTAGGTGGTATAAATTTAGCAACAATATAATTAGCATAATCAGCATACCATGGAGCAGTAAGAGAGGCATTTATGACAGCTAATTGTTCGTCAGGAACACTATCATCAATAGGTAGTGCGTCATCAAGAACATTCTCTAACCTAGATAAGTTGACTGCAACGGGGTTCTCAGCTCCCTTTCTATCAATAATATGCAAATCAAATTCTTGTAGCAAGAGAACCCATCTAATAAGTCTAGGTTTACCATCTTTCTTTTCCATAAGATATTTAATAGCAGCATGATCAGTGTGAACAGTTACTTTAGAATCAACTATATAAGGTCTGAACTTATCACAAGAAAATACAACTCCTAAAAACTATTTTTCAGTACTAGCATAATTTCTCTGGGCACTATCCAGAGTCTTACTAGCATATTGGATAACATTTAATTTCTTATCAACCCTTTGTCCTAAAACAGCCCCTACAGCATAATCACTAGCATCACACATAATTTCAAATGGTAAATTCCAATCAGGAGGCTGAACAATAGGTGCAGAAATCAAAGCATTCTTAAGTATTTCAAATGATTCTACACAATCATCATCAAAGACAAAAGGAACATCCTTTTGTAAGAGATTAGTCAGAGGCTTAGAAATTTTAGAGAAGTCCTTAATGAACCTCCTATAAAAACCGGCATGGCCAAGGAAACTTCTTATACCTTTAATGTCCTTAGGACACGACATCTTTTCAATAGCATCAACCTTAGCTTTATCCACTTCAATACCTCTTTCAGAAATTTTATGCCCCAAGACAATACCTTCATTAACCATAAAGTGGCACTTCTCCCAATTCAAGAAAAGATTAGTTTCTTCACATCTCCGCAAAACACGATCAAGGTTGCTTAAGCAATCATCAAAAGAAGTTCCATAAATAGAAAAATCATCCATGAATACCTCAACAATCTTTTCACAAAAGTCAGAGAATATAGCAGTCATACATTTTTGAAAGGTAGCAGGTGCATTGCATAAACCAAAAGGCATACGTCTATAAGCAAAGGTACCGAAAGGGCAAGTAAAAGTTGTCTTTTCTTGATCCTCTTTTGAAACAGGTATTTGAGAGAAACTAAAATAACCATCTAGAAAGCAAAAATGTGTATGTTTGGATAATCTTTCTAGAATTTGATGAATAAAAGGTAAAGGGTAATGATCCTTTTTAGTGGCTTTATTTAATTTGTGGAAATCAATTACCATTCTATAACCTGTAACAATTCTTTGTGGGATCAGTTCATCTTTATCATTAGGAACAACAGTAATACCTCCCTTCTTAGGGACACAATGGACATAAATTACCCACTGACTATCAGCAACGGGATAAATTATACCTGCCTCCAGAAGCTTTAGTATTTCTTTTCTTACCACTTATTTCATCTTAGGATTTAACCGTCGTTGGTGATCAACAACCGGTTTCGTGTCTTTCTCCAATTTTATTTGTGCTGGCATAGAGTGGGATTAATGCCCTTAATATCATCAAGAGTATATCCAATAGCAGCACAGTGCAGCATGGTGCTTCTTCAGAGGTTTCAATAATTTCTTTTCTTCATGCTCTGTAAGGTTAGCACTAATAATAACAGGATATATCTCTTTCTCATCAAGATAAGCATATTTAAGAGTATCAAGTAGAGGTTTAAGCTCAAACACGGGGTCACCCTTGGGTGGAGGAGGATCCCCTAGAATTTCAACAAGCAAGTTGTGTTTCAAAATAGGTCCTTGTTTAAAGAATACTTCGTCTATTTCCCTTCTTTCATTCATAAACATATCATTTTCATGGTCGAGCAAGTATTGTTCTAAAGGATCATTAGGAGGCACGACAATAGAAGCAAGACCAATAGTTTCATCTTTACTAGGCAATTCTTTATCATGGGGTTGTCTACAAAATTTAGTAAAATTAAACTCATGAGACATATCCCCCAAACCAATAGTAACTACATCCTTTTTGCAGTCTATCTTAGCATTAATAGTATTCAAGAAGGGTCTACCAAATGTAATGGAACAAAAGTCATCTTGTGGGGAACCAAGAACAAGAAAATCAACAGGATATTTAACTTACCCACATAAGACTTCAACATCTCTAACAATACCAACTGATGAAATAGTGTCTCTATTGGCCAGCTTAATTGTAACATCAATTTCCTCTATCTTAGCAGGTGCAATATCATGCATAATGTCTTTATATAAGGAATGGGGTATTGCACTTGCACTAGCACCCATATCACATAAGCCATGATAGCAATGATCTCTTATTTTAACAGAAATAATAGGCATGCCTACAACAGGTCTATGTTTATTTTTAGTATAAGGTCTAGCAATTCTAGCAGCTTCATCACAGAAGTAAATAACATGCCCATCAATATTATCAGCCAAGAGAGCTTTAACCATAGTAATACTAGGTTCAACTTTAATTTGCTTAGAGGGAGTAGGTGTTCTAGTATTACTCTTATGAACCACAGTTGAAGCTTTAGTATGATCCTTTATTCTAATAGGGAAAGGTGGTTTCTCAATATATAAGTAGTAGGAACAACATGATCATTATAAGTGATAGTCTTTTCTTTAAATTTAATAGGTGCAACTACTTTTACTTCAATGGGAGGATTATATTTAAACAACTTCTCCATAGGGAGATCAACATGAGTAGCAAAGGATTCACAGAAAGAAGCTACTATCTCAGAGTTAAGTCCATATTTAGTGCTAAATTCACGGAAAGCATCGGTATCCATAAAAGATTTAACACAATCAAACTTAGGCGTTATACCTGACTCCTTACCTTTGTTGAGATCCCAATATTTATACTTGCATTTAATTCTTTCCAATAAATCCCATTTGATTTCAATAGTCTTCATCATAAAAGAGCCAGTACAAGAAGTATCGAGCATGGAGGGATTATCAAGAGAAAGCCAAGCATAAAATTTTTGAATAATAATTTCTCTTGAGAGCTCATGATTGGGGCATGAATATAAAATTAACTTAAGCCTCCCCCAAGCTTGAGTGATGGTTTCTCCTTCATGAGGCCAAAAATTATATATATAATTACGATCACGATGAGCAAGATGCATAGGATAAAACTTCTAATGAAATTCCAATTTCAATCGGTTGTAGTTCCATGATCCCATATCATCACATAGCCTAAACCATGTCAATGCCTTTACCTTAAAAGATAAAGGGAATACCTTCTTCTTGATAACATCCTCGGGCATACCTGCAAGCTTAAATAATCCACAAACTTCATCCACATAGAATAGGCGCAAATCGGGATGTAATGTTCCATCTCCTGTAAAAGGATTAGCTAGCAGTTTCTCTATCATACCCGAAGGAATTTCAATGTAAAAATTTTCAGTAGGTTCAGTAGGTTGAGGAGCAACTCTTTGCTCTACTGTTCGGGGTGAAGATACCGCGAACAAGCCCCTCAAAGGATTATGTTCCATAGTAACAAGTGACAGTAAATTTCAGCACACTATATAAATTTTTCCTTACCAAATTCCACCTACCAAAGGCGCTTCACTCCCCGGCAATGGCGCCAGAAAAGAGTCTTGATGACCCACAAGTATAGGGGATCTATCGTAGTCCTTTCGATAAGTAAGAGTGTCAAACCCAACGAGGAGCAGAAGGAAATGATAAGCAGTTTTCAGTAAGGCATTCTCCACAAGCACTGAAATTATCGGTAACAGATAGTTTTGTGATAAAGTAATTTGTAATGGGTAACAAGTAATGAAAGTAAATAAGGTGCAGAAAGATGGCCCAATCCTTTTTGTAGCAAAGGAAAAGCCTGGATAAACTCTTATATAAAGCAAAGCGCTCCCGAGGACACATGGGAATTATCGTCAAGCTAGTTTTCATCACGTTCATATGATTCGCGTTCGGTACTTTGATATGTGGGTGGACCGGTGCTTGGGAACTGCCCTTCCTTGGACAAGCATCCCACTTATGATTAACCCCTATTGCAAGCATCCGCAACTAAAAAAGAAGTATTAAGGTAAACCTAACCATAGCATGAAACATATGGATCCAAATCAGCCCCTTACGAAGCAACTCATAAACTAGGGTTTAAGCTTCTGTCACTCTAGCAACCCATCATCTACTTATTACTCCCCAATGCCTTCATCTAGGCCCAAACAATGGTGAAGTTTCATGTAGTCGGCGTTCACATGACACCACTAGAGGAGAGACAACATACATCTCCTCAAAATATCGAACGAATACCAAATTCACATGACTACTTATAGCAAGACTGCTCCCATGTCCTCAGGAATAAACGTAACTACTCACGAATCATATTCATGTTCATAATTAGAGGGGTATTATTATGCATAAATGATCTAAACGTAGATCTTCCACCGAATAAACCAACTAGCATCAACTACAAGGAGTAATCAATACTACTAGCAACCCATAGGTACCAATCTGAGGTTTTGAGACAAAGATTGGATACAAGAGATGAACTAGGGTTTGAGATGATATGGTGCTGGGAAGATGTTGATGGAGATTGACCCCCTCCCGATCATAGGATCGATGGTGATGACGATGGTGATGATTTCCCCCTCCTGGAGGGAAGTTTCCCCGGCAGAATAGCTCCGCCGGAGCCCTAGATTGGTTCCGCCTTGTGGCGGCGGAGTTTCGTCCCATGAGCTAGCTTATGATTTTTCCTCACGAAAGACTCCATATAGCCAAAGATGGGCATCAAAGGGTTGCCAGGGGGCCCACGAGGTAGGTGGCACGCCCAGGGGGGTAGGGCGCGCCCCCACACTCGTGGATGGTGGGTGGCCCCCTCTGGTACTTCTTTCGCCCAATATTTTTTATATATTCTGAAACATGCTCCTGTGAAGTTTCGGGACTTTTGGAGTTGTGCAGAATAGGTCTCTAATATTTGCTCCTTTTCTAGCCAATAATTTCAGCTGCCCTCTTTATGTAAACCTTGTAAAATAAGAGAGAATAGGCATAAGTATTATGACATATTGTGTAATAACAGCCCATAATGCAATAAATATCGATATAAAAGCATGATGCAAAATGGACGTATCAGGTCGTGTTGGGTGGTGTAGCTGTTCGACCGTTGCGCCGTCCCTTGCATTAAACACCTACGCGCGCCGCCACAACAGAAGACTGCTATGCATGCACCCAACAAGCCTGCCTGCATGCGTTGATGCGCGCCGCCATGATGCGCCGACCGAGCCTGCATGCGCTGATGCGTGCCGCCATGATGCACTGACCGAGCCGCTTTCATGCACGCCAGCCACTCTGCCGCTGGTTCCTCTCTTCTCACACGCTTGTCTCCTTGATTTAGAGCATTGTTTTTTATGATCAGTTGCAGCCTTTTTGATCCACTCGCATCTGCACCCGTTTTGCTATGAAAAATAAATTGAACAAATATATTGTGGCTGCATGCACTAGCTAGGTGGCTACATATTTGTGGCTTGTGTAAAAAAAGAGGGGTTCGTTGTGGCTGCATGCACTAGGTGTGACTAACAAAGCAAGCTATCTAAGAAAACAATCAACAAGCATGTAGATATGGCCAACAAGCCCATAGCACGATCACATAGTTGAAACTAGGAAGAACTTCATAATAGAATAGATAGAAAACTTAATAATAGAACTTGATAAAAGGGCCAACAAGCCCATAGCATCTCCAACATAGTTCAATTACAACTTAACATAACATAGACTCAAAAAAAGAAAAATAGATAGAGGGTTTAGAACCCTAGACGCCACCTTCTCCACCTCGCTCCTCCTCCATGCGCCCTTCGCTGCTCCTCCAAGGCGTTGTCGATGGGGTACAGAAGAGTGTGCATGCGCGACGCGGTGGGGAAGATGTTGGTGTACTCCATCAACATGTTGTGGGTGGTGAAAGCGATGAACTCGCAGCCACACCAAAACACCTGGCCGGGGAGGTAGAAGGCGTCGAATGTGTTGGTGAAGTGGGCAAGGAGAGCAACCACCACCCCATTTTGGATGACCTCCTCGACACGGAACATCCTTGGAGATCCCCGCGGGAGGTGGTGGTAGCCGGACGCGAGGAAGAACTCGGTGAAGTTCCTTGCAGTTCTCCACCTTGATATCGTCCACGCACATTGTGTGCGCTCAACGTACATGTCAGGTGGGTAGAGCCTCTCCGGCACGGTGGGTGGGAAGTGGTAGGTTGGTCCGGTGTACTACATGGTTGAGGATGTGCTAGAAGAAGGAGAAGTGGTCGAGGAGCAAGAAGGGCAGATGGAAGAGAGGATGGGATATGGATGAGGGATGGCAGAGGCAGAGGGTGGCTTAAATAGCCGTAGTGCTACGTGTTATTTTGTCGTGGAAATAACAGGGTCAAATGTGAAGTAGCCCATTTTCAGACCCACCGCAGCGTCAGGAGTGTACACGCATGGGAAATGGTGGTTTGAAAAAGAAGAAGAAAAGGAAGCTAATTGCACGCGTGGGAATCCATGGTCATATATATTATATGAACAAAAAGAGACAATTTTTGAATAGTTTGTGGCCATTTTGCATGATAAAAATAAATTTGGCCCTTAAAAATTTGGTCATTTGCATTTGTATAGAACAAAAAGAACCAAATTTTGCTACGTAATGTCAATTGATTTCAAATGATGCAAAAAAATCCAGAGGCAACACGTTCACAAAAAATAGAGCAAATGATGCAAAAAATGACGCAATTCGATAGCCCAACCAGAGCTTGGTTTCCTTTTGGGCCCAATAACAACGTTTTTTTCATGGAGTCAATGGTGGGCGAGCAGCCGAGCACAACCAATAGGATCGCCTCTCGCGGATCGCCCCACGATCCAATGAAGCGGAGCCGTCCTTGTGATCCAATGGTGCGGAGCCTGCACGCAGCCAGCCCACCTAATTCCTTCTAGAAGACTAGATCTGAGGGTTGTCGCTTGGCGCGAGGGTATGATCGGACGGCTGACGTTGGGAGCTAGGGTTAGGCGAAACCCTGCGAGGTTTAGAGGGGTTTTGAGCTGGTCAACAGGGTTTCGAAGGCTTTGACTAAGCATATCTAATTTAAAAAAATCGAAAAATATGAAACCTTCGCCGTTTGTCGTTTTATAAGAAAACCTAACAAGGAAAAATACTAAACTTGGTCTACGGTCATTTTCATGAAAAAACCCTAGATGGCACGTGGCACGATCGAGGTCAAATGAGCACCATTAATTTAAAAAAATTCAAAAAATATAAAACATGTGCACAATGTTGTCTTATGTGACATGTTACCAACCAAAAATCATAAACTTGGTCTATGGTCATTTTCATAAGAAAACCTTCACACATATAAGCTATCATGTACATGATTTCATAGAGTTCAAGGAGAGGAGGTAGGGTTACCTTCTGTTTTTGAAAAATTCAAAAAAAAAATAAAAAAATCACCAAAGCTTTATTTCAAAGTGAATAAGAAGGATCTGAAGTTAGTTTTCCATTTTCATATTTCAAACGTGTTTTTAATAGTTTTTACATTAAAGCATATGTTTTCAAAAGAAAATGTAAAAATGTGAAGATTAATTCAAAAATAGTGAGACTTTGAATCTACACTATGGAAAGTGAATATGTGTTAATAAAAAATATTTGTCTCATTTAGAGTAGGTCCAAAAAAACTTGATTACAAATGGGCTGTTTGACCTAGCCTGGGAGCTCATTTGGAGCACATTTCTCAAATTCAAATTTATTTGACCTCCTCTAAATCACTTCAAATTTTGCACACATGATCTCCTACACAAACATAGATAGTTTGCCAAGGTTTTACTTGTTTTGCATTTTCTTGAGTTTATATTGTCCAGGTTTGCAAAGGTTTACATGATCTCATTTGGAGCATGCATTTGATTTCCTGCACAACATATTTTATCATTGCAGCACCTAAAATAATATTTCACAACATCTAAACATAACTAACCATAGATTCAGGACAAACAAATATACCACAAGAAAATTTAAGGACAGACGAATATAGATAGCAACCAGATTACTAGCATCAACATTGCCAACCATAACCAAATTCAGGAAAACTAAATTCAGTTCAACAAACCATAACCAACGAGATTCAGTTCAACAAACCAAAAGTAACCCAACAGATAAACTTAAAGATTCAGTTCACAGCATCACATCATCGATCACATCACGCCGGAGTCAGAGCCTTCGTGAGGGCGGCATGCTTCCCCCTAATCATGTGGTTGTAGCGATCTAACCTCAAACGGTGAAATCTCTGTGCATAAGTGTCATCCCTGGATCGGTAATGCTGACACACACAGTACTTGAAGGATTTATAACAAAGTGCAATCACACACTTATTACATCGAATGTCTCAAAAGAGAACTTATTACAATAAATACGGCTTAAGGCCATCTAAATACAATAACAGCAGAAGGCTTGGAATATAGAGTGAGTCCATCAACTCCAATGGCATAGCTGAGTGCACGACAACGACCTAGCGCACCTTACTCTTCGTTCGAAAAGTCTGCAACATGATATGTTGCAGCCCAAAACGGGTCAGCACATGGAATATGCTGGCAAGATAACACAGTAGAGCAAATGAACAAGTAAAGGCTATCACTACATGCATATATGGCTAGTGGAGGTTCTATGGTTATAATGTTTTTGCGAAAAGCCAATTTTTTCCTACAACAAAGGAATATATTTTATTTAACTATCATGGTAGTTGATAAACATTGAGAATGGTACCCGCATCTTAATCCCAATTAAAAAGTAATTAACAACCCAACAAATTAATTTAGAGTGATGAGATCTACATGATAATCCAAGAACCATATACTCAAGATGTCCATAACCGGGGACACGGCTAACCATGATTAGTTTGTACACTCTACAGAGGTTTGCGCACTTTTCCCCACAAGACTCGATCTCCTCTGTTGGATTTCTCGCACTACATGGTGTTTGAGAAACGGATGAGCGAGACACAGTCTTTTAGAAACATTAACTCTTTACTCTGGGTAGACAGTACCAACCTACATCCCCTACATTTGCTAGTCTACCACTGAAAGAGGTCATGAAACATTCTCAACTGTGCTAGAGCCCATAATAGCTTGTGGCTGCACATGGAAGTTTCTAGCATGAATAATCTTATGATCCGTTTGAGCCTGGGTGGTTAACCAAAGGACCGCACATGGTAGTATATCCCCAGGTGCCCGCAACCAATCCACCCAGATGTGTATTTAAGTAGCCACCTTAAGTTAACCATTAATTAACAATCTCACATATGTCGTGGATTCACTCAAACCCAATCCACGTCTACGAGCATAGCATAGCAACATAAGCATAACATAGAAGTAACTCCCAAGGGTTTGATATTAAAAGGGCAATAGGTTCTACCTCATCAACTACTTCCCAATACCCACATGTTAATCACATCCTAATCATGCAGTGTTTGAGGGTTGTAACTAATGCATAAAAACTGGGTAATAAAGAAGTATGATCAATGTGTTACTTGCCTTGCTGATGATCCGCAAACCCTAGAGACTCGTAGTAGCACGCTTCGCAGTCCGGGAATTCTATCACAAACAAACAATAGAATACATAAGCACTCAAGCATATGTGCAAGGGTGAAACTCAAATAAGAAGATCCAATCTAAAATTTCAACTGAAGAGGTTCGGTTGGCAAAAAGAATCAATCGAATCGGAGCTACGGAACTGAAACTACGATCAAAAGAACTTCGAGTTCAAATCAGCTTGAAACCAAATTTTAAATTGTCAAAACCATGTTCAAGTTGATTAACTAGAAAGAGGGTTTCGAGACGAAGATTCTGGCATTGGTTTCACTGGATTTGGACAAACGGTTGAAAAGGTGTGAGGGTTTGAAGATCAGGGGCTAATTTGCGATAAAAATAATCGCGGATAGGTCCCTGGCGGAAAATAAAAATAAAAGAAAAAGACTATGGCGCGAACGTTCGCTAACAGAGGCAAACGGGCGAAATTCGTTCGTTAAAGAGAACTAATGAACGAACGTTCATTATTTAACCTAAACCAAGAAAACCGAACCGATCCAAAAAAACAAATCTAGGGTTTCTAAAAAAACCGGGACTGACCGGAAAAACCGGAGGCGGCAGCGGCAGCATAGCGAGTCGGCGGGGCTCCAGCGCGACTGCGGGATGGCGCGGGCGGCCGCGGCAAGTGCGACGGCCGCGGCTCGGTGGCGGGGCTGAGGCGGCGAAGCGGGACAAGGGGAGAGGCGCCAACGGTGCATATATATAGGGGACGGGGGCGATGCGGCTTGCGGGAGGGGGCACCGGCACCGGGACGGAGTCGGACTCCTGTGGAGTCCAGCGCGAGCACGGCTCGGCGGCGTGGAGGCGGTTCGCGGCGCGATGGGTCGGCTGGGCCTTCGGCCCAGTTCGGTCCGGGGACTTTTTTTAAAATAAATTTGGCCGAAAAGGAAATATCCTAAATAATAAAAATTCTAAAAATGCCAAAAAACAATTTTCTACATCTAAATAAAATATTTACAACAAGGTGAACATGTTCTGGCCTAAAAATGCAATTTTGAGAAATGCATATTTTTTCTAATTCAAATAAAATAGCAAATAAAAATCCAAATAAAATATTTATTTGATTTTAATATTTTTCCTCCAATATTTCTTTTATTTTGGAGAAGTCATATTATCTCCTCTCTTTTATTTTTAATATTGGAAATATTTCAGAGACGAAAAATAATTAAAACCAAAATGATCCTCTTTTCAATATTTGAGAAAAGAATTCAAATCTATACCTCTATACCTACTCATAAAGCAAGGTGCGTTTCTCCGATTTTTTCATCCGTTCACCGCTAAAAAATATTTTTTCTATCCGAGGTGGTACTAAACTTTTGTACGTGCATCTGTTACCATGGAAAAATGATATGTCCACAATTTCGTGGGCTGCGTGCGCTATGGCCCAGTAAGGTCAGCCCATTTTTTCCTGCCCATGCAACAACAAAATATCCTATTTCCCGCACAGTGCGGCAAACAGTTCAATCTACGCACAGGAGGCCCAAGACTGGGCCGCCCATTTTTTTTCCGTGTTATGTTTATGTTTATGTTTTTCTTTTTCTATTTCCTTCTCTTTTTATTTTTCACATTACACGTCTATTTTTTCCTTTTTTCCTCTGAAATTCAAAGTTAGAAAAATGTTCGGAATTTTAAACTTGGTCTATGGTCAAAATTTATTGTTCTATACCTACTAATAAAGCAAGGTGCGTTTCTCCAATTTTTTCATCCGTTCACCGTCGAAATTTATTGTTCTATCCGAGGTGGTACTAAATATTTGTGTGTCCGCCTGTTTTTTATTTTAGCAATCCAGATTTTTCGTATTTGGGCCGCACACGCTGTGCCCCAGCATAGCGAGCTCACTTATTTGCCTGCTCAGGAAGCTGCGAAGACCCTATTTGACGCCCAGTGCGGCAGATAGCTAGACCTTCTCACAGGGTGCACAAAACCGTGCTGGCCCGTTTCTTTTTCCTTCAATTTATTTATTTTGACTATTTGCTGCACTAGGAGTAAAAAGTTCAGAATTATGTTTTATTTTCAAATTTTTGAAAAATGTTCAGAATTACAATATTGTGTCCCTGTTTCTTAAAATGTTTGAAACAAATTCTCGTTCCCATTTTTCGAAATTAAGGACATATTAAAAAATTGGTATTTTCGAAAAAATGCATTTTAATAATATTTCAAATTTAAAACATATTATTGTTTTAGTAAAATGTTCACAAATTCAAAATAATGTCTGCGTATAAAAATGAATTTTATAAAATTGTTCGGAAGGTTCAAAACATGTTCCATTTTTAAAAGTCGGTCACAACTTAAAAAAAACGTTTGTGTTTTCATAAAAGGTTAATGTCTTCAGAAAATGATGTGGTTTCAGATTTTGTTCATGCTTTTTTTTCAAATGGGATGGAACATTAAAAACATTGTTCATAATTTCAGAAAATGTCCAATTTTCCAAGAATACTCGGCAATTCATATTTTTCAAAAATGTTCTTAAATATTTGCGTTGGCCATTCGTTAGCTGTAGGTGTTTGTTGCCATGGCTAGCAGCACGTGGTCGAGTCTTTAAGGTCATCTTTTCGGTCGTTCAACCTATCGTTTTTCTGGATTATTAGTCATGCCCTGCAAACACAGGTCATTTTGGTGCCTACTAGTAGCTGGCCCAGACGGGATTGGTTGTGCGTTCCACACGCTATTTGATGCAACTAGCGTCATATAGTAGCTCCCACACAGCTGCCCCATGTAAAGCAAAAAAATACGTACAGATTTTGTTTCGTCCATTCCACACGTAGTTCCTTATTTTTTTGCTTATCACCAACTGGGCCTACCATGATTTTTTTTCTGTCACACTGACAAGCAGCAAAATATTAAGGGCGCGAGGGGATTGAACTATGAACCTTCCATATTGTGTCGACGGATAAAGCCAAAACTCAGATGACTTGCAATTATGATAGGAATAGTCTCACCTTGGAATTTTATACTAAATCACACCCATTTTTATATGTGTCTAAGTTGTCTGGAAATAAGAAGGTTGTGTGACAATAAGGAAGTTGTCTCGAGAATCATGTGCAGAACATGGTACTCCACGAATTATTGCCGGAGGTAACTTGCACATGCTAATAAAAGACAATACGCTGGTTGGCTATAGCCTATAATTAAAAAAATTGTGGCATGTGCTAATAAAAGAGAATATGCTGGTTTTGCTCTAATTAATAAAAATGTGGGCACATGAGCGCAAAAATAGTTAAAGATAATAAACCCTGATAATGAAGGGACATTCATGCCTTGTTATGCGCTAATTATGCCAATCAAACAAAATTTATGCGCTGCAATTAGTAATCCTCCGGTTACATCGTCGTAGGGGAGAATAGTCGAAGCAACCGTGCCTCGAAGGTCGCCGTGTAGGAACCAAATGAGGATGCAACCACAACTTCGAGACGGAGGTGGACCCGTAGGAGAAAAGGGCATCAGTTGGGTGGTCGCCACCACACCGACCAACCCCACCACTATCAAGATCTCGCGGGCCAACGATGGCAGAAAGCAGGCTAAGTGACAATATAGATCGGGCATTCTGTTCACATAGAGGACGTGGAAGAGTGTGTGCGGGGATATGGGGAATGCTGAGATATTATTTTCCTCCCGTTGCAACGCACGGGCATATTTCCTAGTATGGAAATAAATGAAATCCCCAACTCTCTCTGTGGGTCCTTGAGTTGCTTATAATTTCTAGGATCAAAACCAAAATGCGAATAAAATATGATATGCATATGATGACCTATGTATAACATTCCAAATTGAAAATTTTGGATGTTACAAACCTACCCCCTTAAGATGAATCTCGCCCTCGAGATTAGGGTTGGCTCGAAAATAGGTGTGGGTGGGCTTTCCGTAGATCTTCCTCTCGTTCCCAGGTGGCTTCATCCTCGGTATGGAGGCTCCACTGAACTTTGCAAAACTTGATAACCTTGCTGCGTGTAACTCGGCTAGCAAACTCGACAATCTTGACTAGTTTCTCCTCGTAGGTCAGATGACTATCCAATTGAATTGCCTCCAGGGGCACGGTATCTCTCAGGGGAATATCGGCCTTCTCAGCATGGCACTTCTTCAACTGGGAAATGTGAAACACATCATGAACTCCTGACAGTCCTTTGGGTAACTCTAACTTGTAGGCAACTTCTCCCATACGTTCCAAAACTCGGTATGGTCCTACAAATATCGGGGCTGTCACAGCCCTAGAATTTGGTTGCAGAAAGTGGCTTTGCATCCATGCATCATGTTTAAATTCAAGAAAACTTGAATTGAGGAAATTTGAAAGCCTCAAAATTTTTAATTAAAAGAAGGGCAAATAACCCTGGAAAATGCATCCAATGTTTCCAAAAATGCTCTTCAATGATGTTTAATATTTTTGGCAAGGGTTTTGGTCCAAACCAAAAATATGGAACATTTTTGAGGAATTATTTTGGCCATTTGGATTTAAATCAATAAATATTTGAGTTGGATTTAATTCTTCTATAAAAGAATTGCAAGTCCAAAAATTCTGAAAAAACCTATGAGTGGCTTTGAATATATTGCATCAAGCCACATAAATATTTTCAGAAGCTACTAAATGATTTGGGTTGTGAATCAAATCAAAACAAAACAAAATAAATAGAAAACTAAAACAGATTGAGAGAGAGAGAGAGAAGGATTACCTAGCGCTTACCTATAGCCCAGAGGCCCACTACTGTGCGGCCCAGCCCACCAGGGGCATACCTGTCTTCAACCTCTGCCTACTGGCAGAGGCAAGCCGAGCACGGCACCCGCGCGTGCCGGCATGCAACTGCCTGCCTGGCCTCCCCTGGCTAGCGCGGTGCCGCCCACGACACCCTGGGACCCCCTCTACTTCTCCCTCGCTCTCTGGACCTCTCTTCCCCTCGCTCCTCTGCTTTCTTCCCCTAGCGGAGCTCGCCGTCGCTGCTCGTCACCACCGCGGCCACCGAGCCCCCCCTTGCCTATCCAGCTTGTCGCCGAGGTCCACCATGCCCCGAAGCCCCTCTACGATGAAGATGAAGACCCCGGGAGCCCCGCAGCGTCGCCACCACCACCATCTCCATCCCCTGCCTTGGCGGCCGCCGTCGCACGATTCATCGCTTGCCGGTCGTCCCCGAGGCCGCTAAAACCACCGCCGGCCCCTTGTGAGCTCCTCTTCCTTTCCTCCCCGTCGTCTTGCTCGCGCGCCTGCTCTAACTGTGCTAGCCGTCGCATCCGTGAGCTCACCGTCGGCGTCCTTGTCGCCGCCGTCGTTGCAGGTCACCGAACTCGCGCCCGAGCACGTCGTTGAGGTCCTGCAGCCCCTGTAGACCCAACGGTGTGCCTAGTTTGCTTCGTCGTGCACCACTGCGCCATCCCGCTCGAAGCCGTAGCTCTGGTCGCCGCCCAACTTCCCCGCGCCGCCGCTACCGAGAGCCCCGCGCCGTGTTGCTTCCACCGCTGGATGCGCGGGAGCACGGGCTCCCTCCTGGTTCCCTCAGCGCGCCTAGCCGTCGCCCCTAGCGCCACCCCGGCGAGCCGCCGCCGCACTGCGAGGTCGCCGGCGCTTGATCCGGCGACGCTGATGTGGAGCCATCATTAGGCGTTAATCACCACTAACCCTCCTAACAGACACTGACGAGCGGGCCCCGCGTTGGGTCAAATCCCAGTCAACACGGGATTAACCTCTAATTAACTATAAGCATATGACATGTGGGACCGGGTCGACAGGTTTGACCATGGTCAGCCCTGTTGCCTTGCTGACGTCACGGTGACGTCATGCTGACGCAATAAGTCCTTCTCTGGATTTGATTTATTTCTAAATAACCAGGAAATTCTAGAAAATATCTAAAACTTCTAAAATTCATAGAAATTCAACCGTAACTCCAAATAAGATAAATTATATATGAAAAATGATCAGAAAAATCCAATCTATCCATCTATACCATTTTCATGCATGTTTGAGCAACTTAACCTCACTGTTTAGTCCAAAACATGATAATGCACTATTTGAATTCATAGTTTGAATTTGAATTTGAACCTTGAGTTCAAATCAACCCAAACCTTTCTGTTACTAGTTGCATTAGCTCAAATCACAACATATTGTCATGTCATGATCATGCATCATATTGTGCATTGCATTGATTGTGCTCTTCCTTGTTTGCCTGTAATTGTCCCCTTTCGGTAGACGCTGCTCCGACGCTGTGATCGTTGACACTGATGAAGACTCAATGTTATCTTCAGAAGTGCCAGGCAAGCAAAAACCCCTTGTTCATTCTGATACAATCCCACTCTCTCGCTCCTGCTCTCTTTTACTGCATTAGGGCAACACCGATTCAACTGTTACATGCTGCGGTAGTTGAACCCTTTCCTCTGCATGACCTGTCATTGCCACAGTAAATAGATGAAACCCACTAGCATGAGTAGGAGTTGTTTGAGCCCTGATGTGCCTACTCATTCATGCTTGTTTGTCATGCCTGCTACTGCTTAGAGTTGAGTCTGGTCTGATACATCGGGAATGAATTGGAACGTGGTGAACATGTCCTGCCATTGAGAGCTAAGTGTGTGAACACGATTTGGTAAAGGTAGCGGTGAGAGGCCATGTAGGAGTACATGGTGGGTTGTCTCATTGCAGCCATCCTCAGGAACTGAGTCATGTGTTTGTGATCCATGAACAGTTACTACCACACATTGGGTTCCGGTAACTCGGCCCCTCTCGGCTTATTAATCAACTCGATCTCTGTCCAGGAGTTGCAACTAGTTTCTGGTGTTTGTAGGTAGTGTTAGTAGTCTACCAAGTGGCACCCGGTACAGGTGGGCTTGGGACAGACTAGGCACCGTGGCACGGTGTACCAAGTGGCACCCGGATGGTGGGCTTGGGAACCCTGCTCACATCGTTTGGGGCCGTGAGCGACATCCCGGCCGGATCTCCTTGCGGATGGAACCCGAATAGGAGATAAACCTGGACTAACACTTGTTGGTTAGTCAGGTCGTGGCCGACTCCCTCGCCCGGCTTCCGCTTGAAGATTGCCGAGGTACATGACGTGTACAGGGCGATAAGTGGCGAGAGCGTGTGTGAAGAAGTACACCCCTGCAGGGTTATCATTATCTATTCGAATAGCCGGATTTCTCGGATATGGAAACTTGGACCCCTTGCATAGTTCATAGACAAGTGTAACTGGATACTCTAAAACTCGCAAGATAAGCGTGAGTTCTATGGATGGCATTCTCGTAGGGAGACGGGGGCGGATCCATAGTGGTGTATTGGTATGGTGAATTTGTGGACTCGTGTGCGCCACCCCAAAAGAGTTACTCGTAGTCATAGTATAGGATAGCCACTGAGTCAAAGCTGGCTTGCTGCAGTCAAACTCCACCACCCCCTTTATTGATACCGATGCATATGTAGTTAGTTCTGATGTAAGTCTTGCTGGGTACATTGTACTCACGTTTGCTTATTTTATGTTTTGCAGAGAGACGTCATTCTCGCTAGTAGTTCCACATGGACTTCGACGTTTAGCTTGTTACCTCAGCTACGATCTTTTACCCTTGGGAGGGTCATGTAGATAGTCAGGCTTCTCAGCCTTTTTCATTTGTAGTTGTCTATACTCAGACAAGTTAAGCTTCCGCATGTGCTTGTTGCTTGTATGCTCTGTATGTTGGGTCATGAGACCCATGTTTGTAATACTTGGCTCCTCGGAGCCTAATGAATAAATACTTTGAGTCGTAGAGTTTTGTTGTGATGCCATGTTGTATTTACACATATCAAGCATATTGTGTGTATGATTGAAATGCTTGGTATGTGTGGGATCCGACAACCTAGTTGTTTATCCTTGGTAGCCTCTCTTATGGGGAAATGTAGTCTTGTGCTTCCATGAGCCATAGTAGTCCGCTACAGCCCGGTTCACCGGAGTCCTGTTAGCCCAGCACTACTGCTCCGGAACACTTGACTGGCCGACATGTGATTCACTTCATTCCTGTGTCTGTCCCTTCGGGGAAATGTCACGTGGTGACATCCGGAGTCCTGCCTAGCCTGCTACAGCCCGGTTCACCGGAGTCCTGTTAGCCCAGTGCTACAGCCCGGATTCGCACGCTGCTGACCGACATGCTCGATGTTGATTCATGTATGCCTGTCCCCGTAAGTTAGTGCCACTTTGGGTTCATGACTAGTCATGTCGGCCCGGGTTCTCTGTCATATGGATGCTAGCGACACTATCATATACGTGAGCCAAAAGGCACAAATGGTCTCGGGCCATGGTAAGGCGACACCCGTGGGAATACCATGCGTGAGGCCACAAAGTGATATGAGGTGTTACTAGCTAGATCAATGTGACTTGGAATCGGGGTCCTGACAGGGGCTAACTTTCCTTTGACTCCAAAACGTTTAACTCCTCGTAGAGGTGACACATGAAGATATGCTCTGTCTCCGATTTCATAGACTACTGCTACCTCTTGAGCACTGCGTTGGTTTTCCCTTGAAGAGGAAAGGGTGATGCAGCAAAGTAGCGTAAGTATTTCCCTCAGTTTTTGAGAACCAAGGTATCAATCTAGTAGGAGGCCACACGTAAGTCCCTCGTACCTACACAAACAAATAATAACCTCACAACCAACACGATAAAGGGGTTGTCAATCCCTTCACGGTCACTTACGAGAGTGATATCTGATAGAGATGATAAAATAATATTTTTGGTATTTTTATGATAAAGATTAAAAGTAAAGATTGCAAAATAAAAGGTAATATAAATATCTTGTTGACGGAAGATTAATATGATGGAGATAAACCTGGGGGCCATAGGTTTCACTATTGGCTTCTCTCAAGATAGCATAAGTGTTACGGTGGGTGAACAAATTACTGTAGAGAAATTGATAGAAAAGCGAATAATTATGAGAATATCTAGGCATGATCATGTATATAGGCATCACATCTGTGACAAGTAGACCGACTCCTCCCTGCATCTACTAGTATTACTCCACACATTGACCGCTATCCAGCATGCATCTAGAGTATTAAGTTCATAAGAACAGAGTAACACATTAGGTAAGATGACATGATGTAGAGGGATAAACTCAAGCAATATGATATAAACCCCATATTTTTATCCTCGATGGCAACAATACAATACGTGTTGTTTCCCTTTCTGTCACTGGGATCGAGCACCACAAGATTGAACCCAAAGCTAAGCACTTCTCCCATTGCAAGAAAGATCAATCTAGTAGGCCAAACCAAACTGATAATTCGAAGAGACTTGCAAAGATAACCACATACATAAAAGATTTCAGAGAAGAATCAAATATTGTTCATAGATAAACTTGATCATAAACCCACAATTCATCAGATCTCGACAAACACACCGCAAAAAGAGTTACATCGAATAGATCTCCAAGAAGATCGAGGAGAACTTTGTATTAAGATTCAAAGAGAGAGAAGAAGCCATCTAGCTAATAACTATGGACCCGAAGGTCTGATGTAAACTACTCACAAATCATCGGAGGGGCCATGGAGTTGATGTAGAGGCCCTCCGTGATCGATGCCCCCTCCGGCGGATCTCCGGAAAAGGCCCCAAGATGGGATCTCTTGGGTACAGAAGGTTGCGGCGGTGGAAATAGGGTTTCGTGGTGTTCCTGGATGTTTTCAGGGTATATGAGTATATATAGGAGGAAGAAGTAGGTCGGTTGAGCCACGATGGGGAGGGTGCACCCAGGGGGTAGGCGCACCCCCTGCCTCGTGGACTCTTCATTTGTTTCTTGACATCCACTCCAAGTCCTATGGATCACATTTGTTCCAAAAATCACGTTCCCGAAGGTTTCATTCCGTTTGGATTCCGTTTGATATTCCTTTTCTATGAAACACTGAAATAGGCAAAAAAAACAGCAATTTGCACTGGGCCTTGTGTTAATAGGTTAGTCCCAAAAATAATATAAAAGTGTAAAATAAAGCCCATTAACATCCAAAACAGATAATATAATAGCATGGAACAATAAAAAATTATAGATATGTTGGAGACGTATCAACTACCTCCTTGCGTTTTGAGTCTGCATAACTCTTCTTCCTGGACCGAGCTACCTTCAGTCTGTCTCGAATCAATTTAACCTTCTCTTCGGACTCTTTGACCAAATCTTGTCCAAACAACTGACAGTCTCTAACTTCATCCCACATCAATGGTGTCCTGCACCTCCTTCCATACAAAGCTTCGAAAGGAGCCATCTTCAAACTGGCTTGATAACTGTTGTTGTATGAGAACTCCGCGTAAGGTAAATTATCATCCCAACTAGATCCATAATCTAGCGCACAAGCTCTCAACATGTCCCCCAGAATCTGATTGACTCTCTCGGCCTATCCATCTGTCTGTGGATGAAAGGTTGTACTAAACTCTAGCCTGGTACCCAAAGTCTGGTGCAGCTGGTGGCAAGACTTAGAAGTAAACTGAGTCCCTCTATCATATAAGATGGTCCTCGGAACTCCATGTAGACATACGATCCTGGTCATATATATCTTGGCCAACTTTGCACTTGCATAGGTGGTCTTCACTGGGATAAAGTGAGCCACTTTGGTCAAACGATCAACTACTACCCAGATAGAATCATATCCCGATCGGGTCCTGGGCAATCCGGTGATGAAATCCATGCCAAGCTTATCCCACTTCCATTCGGGTATCGGCATAGGTTGTAGTAATCCTGCTGGCTTCTGATGTTCTTCCTTCACTCTTTGACATACATCGCATACGGCTACATACTCGGCAATATCCTTCTACATACCCGTCCACCAGAAATGCTCCTTCAAATCCAAATACATCTTTGTGTTTCCGGGGTGTATCGAGTATGGCCAGTCATGGGCCTCCTGAATTATTAGCTTCCTGATCTCCACACTATTGGGTACATAAACACGGTCCTCAAACCATAAGGTGTCATGCTCAACCTCACAAAAACATTTGGCTTTTCCTTTGATCATCTTCTCCTTTATCTCAACAATCTCCTTATCATCCTTCTGAGCTTCTCGAATCTTTCCCAATAATGTTGACTGAACCTCCATTGTTGTGACGAAACCTCTAGGGACTATCTCCAAACGAAGTGATACGTCTCCGTCGTATCTATAATTTTTGATTGTTCCATGCCAATATTCTAAAACTTTCATAGATTTTTGGCAACTTTTTATACTATTTTTGGGACTAACATATTGATCCAGTGCCCAGTGCCAGTTCCTGTTTGTTGCATGGTTTTTGTTTCACAGAATATCCATATCAAACGGAGTCCAAACGGAATAAAAACTGATGGAGATTTTTTTGGAATATATATGATTTTTGGGTAGAAAAATCCACGCGAGACGATGCTCGAGGGGTCCACAAGGCAGGGGGGCCGCCCCTGAACCTCGTGGCCACCCCATAAGGCAGTTGATGCCCTTATTTTGCTGCAAGAAAGCTAATATCCGGATAGAGATCGTGTCAAAATTTCAGCCCAATCGGAGTTACGGATCTCCGGGAATATAAGAAATGGTGAAAGGGAAGAATCTAAAAACGCAAAAACAGAGAGAGACCGATCCAATCTCGGAGGGGCTCTTGCCCCTCCCACGCTATGGAGGCCATGGACTAGAGGGGAAACCCTTCTCCCATCTAGGGATGAGGTTAAGGAAGAAGAAGAAGGAGGGGGCCGGGCTCTCTCCCCCTCGCTTCCGGTGGCACCGGAGTGCCACCGGGGGCCATGATCATCACCGCAATCTACACCAACACCTCCGCCATCTTCACCAACATCTCCATCACCTTCCCCCCTCTATCTACAGTGGTCCACTCTCTCGCAACCCGCTGTACCCTCTACTTATGCTTCATATTATTATCCAATGATGTGTTGCCATCCTATGATGTCTGAGTAGATTTTCGTTGTCCTCTCGGTGGTTGATGAATTGCTATGATTGATTTAATTTGCTTGTGGTTCTGTTGCTGTCCTTTGGTGCCCATCATATGATTGCACGCATGGATCACACCCTAGGGTTAGTTGTATGTTGATAGGACTATGTATTGGAGGGCAAGAGTGACAAAAGCTTCAACCTAGCATAGAAATTGATGCATACGGGATTGAAGGGGGACCAATATATATTAATGCTATGGTTGGGTTTTACATTAATGAACATTAGTAGTTGCGGATGCTTGCTAATAGTTCCAATCATAAGTGCATAGAATTCCAAGTCAGGGATGACATGCTAGCAGTGGCCTCTCCCACATGATACTTGCTATCGGTCTAGTAAAGTAGTCAATTGCTTAGGGGCAATTTCACAACTCCTACCACCACTTTTCCACACTCGCTATATTTACTTTATTGTTTCTTTATCTAAACAGCCCCTACCTTTTATTTATGTAATCTTTATTATCTTGCAAACCTATCCAACAACACCTACAAAGTACTTCTAGTTTCATACTTGTTCTAGGTAAAGCAAACATCAAGCGTGCCTAGAGTTGTATCGGTGGTCGATAGAACTTGATGGAATATTTGTTCTGCCTTTAGCTCCTCGTTGGGTTCGACACTCTTACTTATCGAAAACTGTTGTGATCCCCTATACTTGTGGGTTATCAAGACCTTTTTCTGGCGTTGTTGCCGGGGAGCAATAGCGTGGGGTGAATATTCTCGTGTGTTCTTGTTTGCTTTATCACAAAGTACTTTTTATTTGTTGTTCTTAGTTGTTCTCTATCTTTAGTTATGGATATGGAACACGAAATACCAAAAAATTAGGTGTACTTGCTACTCATGGAGATGGGGAACCTCCTAAAACCCTCGATGCTAGTTATGTGAAAAATATGATGTACTACTTTAATAATCCTGAGAAAACCCCATTCAATTATGTAATGGGAGTAACGTTGGATCAACATGAATACTTTAAGGATTACCGCTTGACACAAAAAGGGAAACTATTATGAGATTTTATTCATATATTGAATTGGTATGCTAGGCAACTATGCTTGAGATATGATTATACTTATTGCTCTAAGGTGAAGGCTCCACACCTTCCCTTTTCATGTGAATTTAATGATAATGAAACCTTAGCTTCTTATGCTAATGGTATATATGATTACTATGATGTGGAACAAATAGAAGAATTTGTTGCTTTTAAGGGTGTTATGAAATTGAATTTTTGTTTGAAAAGCATGAAGCTTATGATGATGATGTTTATAGGCTTGAAAATTTAGCTATCTTAAAATATTGCTATGATAATTATGAATATAATTCCTATATTAATGCGCTTATTGAGAAAGTCTCCGCTGTCCAAGAAGAGACTAATATTTTGTAGGAGTCTATGGAAGAAGAAATTGATGAAACTGTGAGCTTATTGGATGAAAAAGATGAGGAGGAGAGCGAAGAACAAAAGGAGGAAGAGTGGATTAGCTACCCGTGCCCACCTTCTAATGAGAGTAACTCTTCAACGCAGACATTGTTTAATTTCCCTTCGTGCTTACCGGAGGATGATTGCTATGATGATTGTTATGATCCCGTTGATTCTTTTGAAATATCCCTTTTTGATGATGCTTGCTATGCTTGTGGCTAAGATGCCAATATGAATTATGCTTATGGAGATGAACTTGCTATAGTTCCTTATGTTAAACATGAAATTGTTGCTATTGCACCCACACATGATAGTCCTATTAAAATTTTGAATTCTCCAAACTACACTATATTAGAGAAGTTTGCTCTTATTAAGGAATATATTGATGGGTTGCCTTTTACCATTGCACATGATGATTTTGATGAATATAATATGCCTGTGCTTGCTGCTCCTACTTGCAATTATTATGAGAGACGAACTATATCTCCACCTCTCTATGTTTCCAATATGATAAAATTGCAAGAAACTATTTATACTATGCATTGGCCTTTACTTTGTGTGCCTGGATTGTTCTTTTATGACATGCTGATGCATAGGAAGAGAGTTAGACTTCATTGTTATATGATATATGTTACCTTGTGCTCACCACTAAATTAAAAATCATTGTTAATTAAAATTGGCTTTGATATACCTTGGGATCTGGGTGGATCCATTACTTGAGCACTATATGCCTAGCTTAATGGCTTTAAAGAAAGCGCTGCCAGGGAGACAACCTGGAAGTTTTAGAGAGTCATTTATTTCTGTTGAGTGATTTTATATAGTTTAAAAACAACAAAAATAAAGAGAGGAACCCAAAACTTTTTCAAAAAGGAAAGCGAAAGTGAGAAAGACAAGCATTGTTGAAGTGGGAGCTAGCCTTGAACCTTGTTCATGCTCACGGCAACTTTGTGAATCTTGATTACAGAAACTTTTCAAGAAAAATAATTATCCCCTTGTAAAATTCCATTGTATTATAAAAATTATGTGCCAAGGTTTGCCTTTAGGATGTTTACATTTGCTTGATGGTTTGTACGGTGCAGGACAGAAATTTGGCTGTAGTGCGCGATTTTACATTTTTAGCTGGAATGTCAAATGGTTCCGATTCTTTTTGCGCTGTATTCTTATACAAATTTTTTATTTTTAATAATTTTGGTAGAATTTTTCAGGTATCATAAGTATGGTGAATGTTCAGATTTCTACAGACTGTTCTGTTTTAGACAGATTCTGTTTTTGATGCATAGTTTGCTTTCTTTGATGAAACTATCGATTCATATCAGTGGATTAAGCCATGAAAAAGTTATATTACAGTAGACACAATGCAAAAACTAAATATGAATTGGTTTTCAATAGTACTTAGAGTAGTGATTTGCTTTATTATACTAACGAATCTTACCGAGTTTTCTGTTGAAGTTTTGTGTGGATGAAGTGTTCGATGATCGAGAAAGTCTCGATGTGAGAAGAAGGAAGAGAGGCAAGAGCTCAAGCTTGGGGATGCCCGAGGCACCCCAAGTAAATATTCAAGGATACTCAAGCGTCTAAGCTTGGGGATGCCCCGGAAGGCATCCCCTCTTTCTTCAACAAGTATCAGTATGTTTTCAGATTCGTTTCGTTCATGCGATATGTGCAATCTTGGAATGTCTTTTGCATTTAGTTTTCATTTTTCTTTTATGCACCATGCTGGTATGAGATAGTCCTTGGTTGATTTATAGAATTCTCATTGCACTTCACTTATATCTTTTGAGTATGGTTTATAGAATGCTTCATGTGCTTCGCTTATATCATTTGAAGTTTGGATTGCCTATTTCTCTTTACATAGAAAACCGCCATCTATAGAATGCTCTTTTGCTTCACTTAGATTTGTTAGATCACAGGCATATCTTTTGTAGAAAGAATTAAACTATCTTACTTCACTTATATCTATTTGGAGAGATGACAGGAACTGGTCATTCACATGGCTAGTCACTCAATATGATATGTTTGATTCCTTGCAATAGTTTTGCGATATAAAGATGGTGATATTAGAGTCATGCTAGTGGGTAGTTGTGTATTGTAGAAATACTTGTGTTGAGGTTTGTGATTCCCGTAGCATGCATGTATGGTGAACCGTTATGTAACGAAGTTGGAGCATGAGTTATTTATTGATTGTCTTCCTTATGAGTGGCGTTCGGGGACGAGCGATGGTCTTTTCCTACCAATCTATCCCCCTAGGAGCATGCATGTAGTACTTTGTTTCGATGACTAATAGATTTTTGCAATAAGTATGTGATTTCTTTATGACTAATGTTGAGTCCATGGATTATACGCAATCTCACCCTTCCACCATTGCTAGCCTCTCTAGTACCGCGTAACTTTCGCCGGTACCATAAACCCACCTTATATCTTCCTCAAAACAGCCACCATACATACCTATCATGGCATTTCCATAGCCATTCCGAGATATATTGCCATGCAACTTTCCTCATCATCATATACATGACTTGAGCATTCATTGTCATATTGCTTTGCATGATCGTAAGATAGCTAGCATGATGTTTTCATGGCTTGTCCATTTTTTGATGTCATTGCTACGCTAGATCATTGCACATCCCGGTACACCGCCGGAGGCATTCATATAGAGTCATATCCTTGTTCTTGATATCGAGTTGTAATATTGAGTTGTAAGTAAATAAAAGTGTGATGATCATCATTATTAGAACATTGTCCCATGTGAGTTTATCAAAATAGAAGTGGCCAAAGAAGCCCCACAAAAAAAAAGAGAGGCTAAAGAAGCCTACAAAAAAAGAAAAAAATGAAAAAAATGAGAGAAAAAGAGAGAAGGGGCAATGTTACTATCCTTTTACCACACTTGTGCTTTAGAGTAGCACCATGTTCTTCATATAGTGAGTCTCTTGAGTTATCACTTTCATATACTAGTGGGAATTTTCATTATAGAACTTGGCTTGTATATTCCGATGATGGGCTTCCTCAAATGCCCGAGGTCTTCATGAGCAAGCAAGTTGGATGCACACCCACTTAGTATTCAGTCTGAGCTTTCATACACTTATAGCTCTTAGTGCATCCGTTGCATGGCAATCCCTACTCACTCACATTGATATCTATTGATAGGCATCTCCATAGCCCGTTGATACACCTAGTTGATGTGAGACTATCTTCTCCTTTTTGTCTTCTCCGCCATCATATTCTATTCCACCTATAGTGCTATGTCCATGGCTCACGCTCATGTATTGCGTGAAAGTTGAAAAGGTTTGAGAACGTCAAAAGTATGAAACAATTGCTTGGCTTGTCATCGGGGTTGTGCATGATGTGAATATTTTGTGTGGTGAAGATGGAGCATAGCCAGACTATATGATTTTGTAGGGATAACTTTCTTTGGCCATGTTATTTTGAAAAGACATGATTGCTTTATTAGTAGGCTTGAAGTATTATTGTTTTTATGTCAAATGATAGACTATTGCTTTGAATCACTTGTATCTTAATATTCATGCCATGATTAGATATGTGATCAAGATTATGCTAGGTAGCATTTCACATCAAAAATTATCTTTTTTATCATTTACCTACTCTAGGACGAGCAAGAATTAAGCTTGGGGATGCTGATACGTCTCCGTCGTATCTATAATTTTTGATTGTTCCATGCCAATATTCTACAACTTTCATATATTTTTGGCAACTTTTTATACTATTTTTGGGACTAACATATTGATCAAGTGCCCAGTGCCAGTTCCTGTTTGTTGCATGGTTTTTGTTTCGCAGAATATCCATATCAAACGGAGTCCAAACGGAATAAAAACTGACAGAGATTTTTTTGGAATATATATGGTTTTTGGGAAGAAAAATCCACGCAAGACGATGCTCGAGGGGCCCACGAGGCAGGGGGGCGTGCCCCAGGGGGCAGGCGCGCCCCTGACCCTCGTGGCCACCCCGTAAGGCGGTTGATGCCCTTCTTTCGCCGCAAGAAAGATAATATCCAGATAGAGATCGTGTCAGAATTTCAGCCCAATCGGAGTTACGGATCTCCGGGAATATAAGAAACGGTGAAAGGGAAGAATCTGAAAACGCAGAAACAGAGAGATATACAGAGAGACAGATCCAATCTCGGAGGGGCTCTCGCCCCTCCCACGCCATGGAGGTCATGGACCAGAGGGGAGACCCTTCTCCCATCTAGGGATGAGGTCAAGGAAGAAGAAGAAGGAGGGGGGCTCTCTCCCCCTCGCTTCCGGTGGCACCGGAGTGCCACCGGGGGCCATCATCATCACCGCGATCTACACCAACACCTCCACCATCTTCACCAACATCTCCATCACCTTCCCCCTCTATCTACAGAGGTCCACTCTCCCGCAACCCGCTGTACCCTCTAGTTGAACATGGTGCTTTATGCTTCATATTATTATCCAATGATGTGTTGCCATCCTATGATGTCTGAGTAGATTTTCGTTGTCCTCTCGGTGGTTGATGAATTGCTATGATTGATTTAATTTGCTTGTGGTTATGTTGCTGTCCTTTGGTGCCCATCATATGATTCCGCGCGTGGATCACACCCTAGGGTTAGTTGTATGTTGATACGACTATGTATTAGAGGGCAAGAGTGACAGAAGCTTCAACCTAGCATAGAAATTAATGCATGCGGGATTGAAGGGGGACCAATATATCTTAATGATATGATTGGGTTTTACCTTAATGAACCTTAGTAGTTGCGGATGCTTGCTAATAGTTCCAATCATAAGTGCATAGAATTTCAAGTCAGGGATGACATGCTAGTAGTGGCCTCTCCCACATGATACTTGCTATCGGTCTAGTAAAGTAGTCAATTGCTTAGGGGCAATTTCACAACTCGTACCACCACTTTTCCACACTCGCTACATTTACTTTATTGTTTCTTTATCTAAACAGCCCCTCCCTTTTATTTACGTAATCTTTATTATCTTGCAAACCTATCCAACAACACCTACAAAGTACTTCTAGTTTCATACTTGTTCTAGGTAAAGCGAACATCAAGCGTGCATAGAGTTGTATCGGTGGTCGACAGAACTTGAGGGAATATTTGTTCTGCCTTTAGCTCCTCGTTGGGTTCGACACTCTTGCTTATCGAAAACTGTTGCGATCCCCTATACTTGTGGGTTATCACGAAGATCCTTGAGATCGTCAACTAACTCCTGCGGAAATCCTCCGCTTACAAGGGTATTGGCATAACTCTTCCGGCTCAAGGCGTCTGCTACGACATTGGCCTTGCCGGGATGATAGTGCAACTTCATGTCATAATCTGTTATAAGCTCCAACCATCTCCTTTGCCTGAGATTCAGCTCCTTCTGAGTGAAAATGTACTTCAAACTCTTATGATCCGTGTACACATCACAATGATTTCCAATAAGAAAATGTCTCCAGGTCTTGAGTGCATCCACTACAGCTGCTAACTCCAAATCATGCGTGGCATAATTCAGCTCATGCGATCGAAGCTGACGTGAGGCATATGAAACAACTCTACCATCTTGCATAAGTACACCTCCAAGTCCTAAGCGAGAAGCGTCGCAATACACTTGGAAATCCTTACGTATATCCGTCAGAATCAACACTGGGGCTGTAACCAAACGTCTCTTCAGCTCCTGAAAACTTGCCTCACATTCATCTGTCCATTTGAACTTGGTGTCCTTCTTCAAAAACTCCGACATGGGCTTCGCCATCTTAGAAAAATTCTCAATGAATCTCCGGTAATATCTTGCGATTCCCAGAAAACTGCGGATCTCTCCAACTGAGGTGGGTGCCAACCACTCAGTGATAGACTGAACCTTGGTAGGATCCACTGCTATACCTTTGCTACCTCTTGAGCACTGCATTGGATTTCCCCGAAGAGGAGAGGATGATGCAGCAAAGTAGCGTAAGTATTTCCCTCTGTTTTTGAGAACCAAGGTATCAATCCAGTAGGAGGCTACGTGTGAGTCCCTCGTACCTACACAAAAACAATAGCTCAACTCAACTAACATGCTTAGGGGTTGTCAATCCCTTCACGGTCACTTACGAAAGTGAGATCTGATAGAGATGATAAATAATATTTTTGGTATTTTTGGTATAGAGATGCAAAGTGAAAAGTAAAAGGCAAAGTAAAAAGCAAAGCAATAATAAAGTGATGAAGATTGATATGATGAGAAAGAGACCCGGGGGCATAGGTTTTACTAGTGGCTTCTCTCAAGAGCATCAGTATTCTACGTTGGGTGAACAAATTACTGTTGAGCAATTGACAGAATTGAGCATAGTTATGAGAATATCTAGGTATGATCATGTATATAGGCATCACGTACGATACAAGTAGACCGACTCCTGCCTGCATCTACTACTATTACTCCACTCATCGACCGCTATCCAGCATGCATCTAGAGTATTAAGTTAAAAACAGGGTAACGCCTTAAGCAAGATGACATGATGTAGAGGGATAGTTTCATGCAATATGATAAAAACCCCATCTTGTTATCCTCGATGGCAACAATACAATATGTGCCTTGCTGCCCCTTCTGTCACTGGGAAAGGACACCGCAAGATCGAACCCAAAGCTAAGCACTTCTCCCATGGCAAGAAAAACCAATCTAGTAGGCCAAACCAAGCTGATAATTCGAAGAGACTTGCAAAGATAACCAATCATACATAAAAGAATTCAGAGAAGATTCAAATATTATTCATAGATAGACTGGATCATAAACCCACAATTCATCGGTCTCAACAAACACACCGCAAAAAGAAGATTACATCGAATAGATCTCCACGAGAGAGGGGGAGAACATTGTATTGAGATCCAAAAAGAGAGAAGAAGCCATCTAGCTACTAACTATGGACCCGTAGGTCTGAACTAAACTACTCACACTTCATCGGAGGGGCTTGGATGATGATGTAGAAGCTCTCCGTGATCGATGCCCCCTCTAGCGGAGCTCCGGAACAGGCCCCAAGATGGGATCTCGTGGATACAGAAAGTTGCGGCGGTGGAATTAGGTTTTTGGCTCCGTATCTGATTGTTTGGGGGTACGTGGGTATATATAGGAGGAAGAAGTATGTCGGTGGAGCAACAGGGGGCCCACGAGGGTGGAGGGCGCGCCTGGGGGGGCAGGCGTGCCCCCCTACCTCGTGGCCTCCTGTTAATTGGCTTAACATAGGGTCCAATTCTCCTGAGTTGTATTCAGTGAGAAAATCATGCTCCCGAAGGTTTCATTCCGTTTCGACTCCGTTTGATATTCCTTTTCTTCGAAACCCTAAAACAAGCAAAAAACAACAATTCTGGGCTGGGCCTCCGGTTAATAGGTTAGTCCCAAAAATAATATAAAAGTGGATAATAAAGCCCAATAATGTCCAAAACAGTAGAGAATATAGCATGGAGCAATCAAAAATTATAGATACGTTGGAGACGTATCAACCTTCTCCTGATATAACATGGCCAAGAAATCCAACTTCCTTTAACCAAAACTCAAATTTACTGAACTTGGCATACAACTGATGTTCCCTGAGCTTCACGAGATCTAAACGCAAATGCTCCTTGTGCTCCTCTTCATTCTTTGAGTATACCAAGATATCATCAATGAACACCACAACAAACTTATCAAAGAACTCCATGAACACCTCATTCATCATACTCATGAAATTGGCAGGGGCATTGTTCAATCCAAATGACATCACTGTCTACTCATATAGCTCGTACCTTGTGGTGAAGGCTGTCTTGGGTATATCCTGTTCTCGGATCTTCGACTGGTGGTATCCTAATCGTAGATCGATCTTGGAGAATACTTTAGCTCCTTGCAACTGATCAAACAAATCATTGATCATCGGTAGTGGGTACGTGTTCTTGACGGTACTTCATTTAATGCCCGATAATCAACAACCATTCTCAAAGATCCATCTTTCTTCTCAACCAAAAGCACTGGGGCTCCCCACAGTGACGAACTTTGTCGAATGTAACCTTTCTCCAACAACTCCTTAATCTGCTACTTTATCTCCTCCAGATCATTTGCGGGCATCCAGTATGGTCTCTTCGATATCGGTCCGGTGCCTGGCAACAACTCTATCAAAAACTCAATGTCTCGATCCGGCGGCATGCCTGGTAGCTCCTCTGGAAATACATCCGGATAATCATTCACTACAGGCACTTCCTCATGAACAATTCCTGAGAGGGAATTTACTTGGGTTCTCTTTGGCGCGTGCCTGGATACATACTAAATCCTTTTTCCCTCAGGGGTGGTGAGTAGAATTGACTTACTAGCATAGTCAATGTTTCCACCATATTTCGATAGCCAATCCATTCCTAGTATCACATCCAATCCTTGTGACTCCAGAATTATAATGTCTGAGGGGAAAACATGGCTACGAATGGTTAAGGGTAACCGATCACACCATCGGATGGCCATATACTCTGCTCCTAGTGAGCTTACTAGCATGGGTGACCTAAGGGCTAAGGTGGGTAACTTAAACTTGTCCACAAATCCCCTTGATATGTATGAATGTGATGCACTAGTATCAAATAGAACGAGAGCGGTAGATGACTTAACCAAAAACTTACCGATAATTGTGTCTAGCTGTGCTTCAACCTCCTCCACGTTCACGTGGTTCACTTGTCCTCTGTTGAAAGGGTTGGGCTTCTTCCCAGAGCTTTCATTGCCATTTCCATTCTTTGATTCAGGTAACTCATTGGCATAGTGTCTAGTCTTCCCGCACTTGAAACAAGTAATGTGACTTTGATCCTTCTTGGCAGGTGTGGCTGGGTTAGAGCGGTTCTGATTGCTACCTGCTCCATTCCCATTTCCATTCTTGGGGCCACTTTGGTTATGCGAACTTCCTCCATTGTGGGTATGGCCTCCATGGTTATGAGTGTATCCTCCCAAGTTCGGGGTAAAACACGGCTTCTGCCGAGCTCCTAAATTGTACTTCCCTTCTCCATACTTCCTTTTGCGGCTCTCAATCTGCTGCTGATTCCCTTCAATCATAAGAGCCTTGTCTACCAACTCCTGGTAGTTGTTAAATGTTGCCACCATTAACTGCATACTCATCTCATCATTCGGCCCTTCCATAAACTTCTCCTACTTCGCGGCATCTGTGGCCACATCATCTGGGGCATAGCAGGCTAACTTACTGAACTCATCCACGTACTGTCGCACAGTATGGTTTCCCTGGCGTAAGTTGCGAAACTCACGCTTCTTCATGCTCATAGATCCAGTTAAGACATGTGTGGTGCGGAATGCTTGCTAAAACTGCTCCCAAGTGACATTGGCTATAGGAAAAGTGGCTGTGTAATTCTCCAACCATGAGGTTGTGGGTCCATCCAGTTGGTGTGCGGCAAAACGCACCTTCTCAGCATCTGTGCAACCTGAGGTGGTCAACTCCCTTCCAATCCTTCGTAGCAAGTCATCCGCAACTATTGGCTCGGTGCTACTAGAAAATATCGGCAGTTGCAACCTCAGAAAACGGGCTAAGTTGTCAATAGGAGGTGGTGGCGTTGGGTTGTTGTTGTTGTTGTTGTTGTTGTTGTTGTTGTTGTTGTTGTTGTTGTTGTTGTTGTTGTTGTTGTTGTTGTTGTTGTTGTTGTTGTTGTTGTTGTTGTTGTTGTTGTTG
>NC_041386.1:50102762-50144171 GCF_002162155.2 Triticum dicoccoides
TGTTGTTGCCTTGGTTCTAGACTAGTAGTTGCATCAGGGCATTCTGCTGTTGGATCAACTGAGTGAGCTCCGGTGGGAAAACAAATCCGGGGTCACGTCTCGGAGGCATCTAATGGGTTTAGAGGGGAGAGATTAGAATAGAATGAGGTCTAATGAGAAGGCACTACCCATATGCACATGAGACAAACACAAACATACCACACCAATCAATTCAAGCAAGGGCATACAATCGATCTAACTATCGTTACAGTGTTCGGACTACTACTATATACATGGGGGAAATACTACTGATAATATGGTGGTCGACTAGAAATTTTGATCGGTGGAAGACTCCATGATATCCGCTCCAGATTCGTCTTCATAGTCATCATCACTACTGTCGAGGTCGGAGTCGGCATCGTCGATGATGATGTAGTCCTTGGGATGGTCGTCATCTCCTCCTGGCGCGGGGTCTCCCATGAATACTCCTAGCTTCCTTGTCAGGTCGTCATTCCTCTCCACTAGTATTGTGATTTCCTCCTCGCATCCATCGCCTGTAGACTTGAGTTCCTCTTCAAGCACCATGTTCCTAGTCATCAACTTCTTCAGATCTATCATGCTTGCGCACATCTGGTTCTCCTGGCGACAAATGTGCTGGTTTAACTCCTGGATGAAGGCTGCAATGGACCTGTCCCTCCTGGTGCTGATCATCTCCCATTGCTCATTTCGGCGCCCACATATCTTGTAGATGGTGTCCTTAAGATCCTGGTGATAAACTGCACCGATGCATCCCATGGCGATGTGGGCTGCCATGCTCTTTCCTAGACTCCAGGTTTGGTGCATCAAAGGAAAACTCTATGGGCTCAGTAACTGGTGTGAAGGTCCTTCCTGGAACTTGAACTCGAATCATCCAACGTTCCTCTTCTGGTAAAGTGGTGGTGTAGGTCTCGGTGAAACTTGGTATTCTGATGTTCAGGTACCTAGTGCCTTCCTTCAAGTGTCTCCCAAACGGTGTGTCTTCATCCGGTTGTGCAAACTTGTTCCTTGAGTCTGCCATCCTATAGTGTGGAAAATGCATAGGAGTCAGAAATGAGTAGAGAAGAGCGACCTATGGCTTATCTTAGTGGTCGTGTCCTACATTCAGCATGTGCTCTGATACCATCTTGTATCGATCTGACCTCAAACGGTCAAATCTCTGTGCATAAGTGTCATCCCTGGATCGGTAATGCTGACACACACAATACTTGAAGGATTTATAACACAGTGCAATCACACACTTATTACATCAAATGTCTCAAAAGAGAACTTATTACAATAATTATGGCCTAAGGCCATCTAAATACGATAACAGCGGAAGGCTTGGAAGATAAAGTTAGTCCATCAACTCCAATGGCATAGCTGAGTGCACGACAACGACCTAGCGCACCTTACTCTTCGTCTGAAAAGTCTGCAACATGATATGTTGCAGCCCGAAATGGGTCAGCACATGGAATATGCTGGCAAGATAACACAATAGAGAAAATGAACAAGTAAAGGCTATCACTACATGCATATATGGCTGGTGGAGGCTCTATGGTTATAATGTTTTTGCAAAAAGGCAATTTTTTCCTACAACAAAGGAATATATTTCATTTAACTATCATGGTAGTTGATAAACATTGAGAATGGTACCCCCATCTCAATCCCAATTAAAAAGTAATTAACAACCCAACAAATTAATTTAGAGTCATGAGATCTACATGATAATCCAAGAACTAGATACTCAAGATGTCCATAACCAGGGACACGGCTAAACATGATTAGTTTGTACACTCTGCAGAGGTTTGTGCACTTTTCCCCACAAGACTCGATCTCCTCCATTGGATTTATCGCACTACATGGTGTTTGAGAAATGGATGACCGAGACACAGTCTTTCAGAAACATTAACTCTTTACTCTGGGTAGACAGTACCAACCTACACCCCCTATATCTGCTAGTCTACCACTGAAAGAGGTCATGCAACATACTCAACTATGCTAGAGTCCATAATAGCTTCTGGCTGCACACAGAAGTTGCTAGCATGAATAATCTTATGATCCCTTTGAGCCCAGGTGGCGAACCAAAGGACAGCACTGGTATATCCCCAGGTGCCCGCAACCAATCCACCCAGATGTGTATTTAAGTAGCCACCTTAAGTTAACCATTAATTAACAATCTCACATCTGTCGTGGATTCACTCAAACCCAATCTACGTCTACGAGCATAGCATAGCAACATAAGCATAAAGTAGAAGTAACTCCCAAGGGTTTGATATTAAAAGGGCAATAGGTTGTACCTCATCAACTACTTCCCAATACCACATGTTAATCACATCCTAATCATGCAGTGTTTGAGGGTTTTAACTAATGCATAAAAACTGGGTAATAAAGAAATATGATCAATGTGTTACTTGCCTTGCTGATGATTCGCAAACCCTAGAGACTCGTAGTAGAACGCTTTGCACTCCGGGAATTCTATCACAAAAAACAATAGCATACATAAGCACTCAAGCATAGATGCAAGTGTAAAACTCAAATAAGAAGATCCAATCTGAAAGTTCAACTGAAGGGGTTCGATTGGCAAAAAGAATCAATCAAATCGGAGCTACGGAACTGAAACTACAATCGAGAGAACTTTGAATTCAAATCTGCTTGAAACCAAATTTTAAATTGTCAAAACCATGTTCAAGTTGATGAACTGGAAAGAGATCTTCGAGACAAAGATTGTGGCGTTGGTTTCATTGGATTTGGACAAACGGTTTAAAAGTTATGAGGGTTTGAAGATCAGAGGCTAATCTGCGATAAAAATAAACGCGGATAGGTCCCTAGCGGAAAATAAAAATAAAAGAAAAAGACTATGGCACGAACGTTCACTAACAGAGGTAAACAGGTGAAATTCGTTCGTTAAAACGAACTAACGAACAAAAGTTCGTTATTTAACCTAAACCGAAAACACTAGGGAAAAACCGAACCGATCCAAAAAAACAAATCTAGGGTTTCTAAAAAACCGGGACGAACCGGAAAAATCGGCGCCGGCGGGCGGGATCCGAAGAACGGTGGCGGTGTCATCATGAGTCTACGGCGGCGAGTCGAGGCGGCGGGGCTCCGGCGCGGGTACGGGATGGCGCGGGCGGCGGCGCAGCACGTCAGTGACAGCACGGGCGGCAGCGGCAAGTGTGGCGGCGGCTCGATGGCGGGGCTGAGGCGACGAAGCGGGACGAGGGGAGAGGCGGCGACGCATATATATAGGGGGTCGTGGGGGATGCGGCTTGCGGGAGGGGGCACCGGCGCCGGGGCGGAATTGGACTCCGGTGGAGTCCGGCGCGAGCACGGCTCGGCGGCGGTTGGCGGCGCGATGGGCCGGTTGGGCCTTCGGCCCAGTTCAATCCAGGGACTTTTAAAAAAATAAATTCTGCCGAAAAGGAAAAATCCTAAATTAAAAAATTCTAAAATGCCAAAAACAATTTTCACCGTCTAAATAAAATATTTAGAACAAGGTGAACATTTTTCTGGCCTAAAAAAGCAATTTTGAGAAATGCATATTTTTTCTAATTCGAATAAAATAGCAAATAAAAATCCGAATAAAATATCTATTTGATTTTAATATTTTTTCTCCAATATTTCTTTTATTTTGGAGAACTCATATTATCTCCTCTGTTTTATTTTTAATATTGGAAATATTTCTAATAGGAAAAATAATTCAAACCAAAATGATCCTCTTTTCAATATTTGAGAAAATAATTCAAATATGAAAATAAATGAAATCCCCAATTCTCTCTGTGGGTCCTTGATTTGCTTAGAATTTCTAGGATCAAAACCAAAATACAAATAAAATATGATATGCATATGATGACCTATGTATAACATTCCAAATTGAAAATTTGGGATGTTACATTAGTCCTCCCCGCGAATTGCTACATCCTCCGCATGAGACAGAAGGTGATCGAAGCGGCCATCCCTTGGCTTGGTGGTGCAGTAGGGGTAGTGCCACTTCTTGACCTTGCGATTGTAGAAGGAAGCAACTCTCTTTGCCTTGATCTTCACCACCTCCTTGGCTGTGAAGGATGCGACATTGCCCTTGCACACTTGATCTCCAGAATGATACTACACACATAAATGAGTTACATTAATACATTATAGATTCATGGATACACTATGTCAAAGGAACTAAATGAACAATCTAAATTTCAAGTAGGCTTACCTCATATTCTTCATCATCACTTTCCTCTAGATCATACGGGTCGTACTGGGCCATCTTCCTCTTTCTACCCCCAACCATCATCCTCCTGAACATACAATTAAATCCATCACTAGTAAATACGGAAGCCAATTGAAAATTTAGATATGCACACATGACACATTGATCATAGGGCTAATATACTCCCAATATACTATGATCATTTTTTTGCATTTTCCATTGTCATGCACACAAATTGAACAACAAAGCTAATATAACTACATATTCTTGACAAATTTATATACTAATGAATCAAGGGTTACTTTTGGTTATGACATTCAAATTTATATTGTGATTCATACGGTAGGATTGTGATTCTAAACATAACTAACTTCTTAATCAATGGATTCCATTCGGGCATATGACATTCAGAACCCCAATCTACGTAGCATTCAAAAACAAATCTAATAGGGACCCAATCTAAGGCAACGAATCTGTGTCGCATTAAAAGCACCAATCTGTGAGCACTAAAAACAAATCTAATAAGCATTGATACATCTCCGTCGTATCTACTTTTCCAAACACTTTTGCCCTTGTTTTGGACTCTAACTTGTATGATTTGAATGGAACTAACCCGGACTGATGCTGTTTTCAGCAGAATTGCCATGGTGTTGTTTTATGTGCAGAAAACAAATATTCTCGGAATGACCTGAAACTCCACGGAACATCTTAGAAAAAATAATAAAAAATCCTCGCCAAAGATGAAGACCAGGGGGCCCACACCCTTCTCATGAGGGTGGGGGGCGCGCCCCCTACCTCGTGGGCCCCCTGGATGCCCTCCGACGCCAACTCCAACTCTATATATTTGCTTTCGGAGAGAAAAAATCAGAGAGAAGAAATCATCACGTTTTATGATACGTAGCCACCGCCAAGCCCTAAAACCTCTCGGGAGGGCTGATCTGGAGTCCGTTCGGTGCTCCGGAGAGGGGGATTCGTCGTTGTCGTCATCATCAACCATCCTCCATCACCAATTTCATGATGCTCACCGCCGTGCGTGAGTAATTACATCGTAGGCTTGCTGGACGGTGATGGGTTGGATGAGATTTATCATGTAACCGAGTTAGTTTTGTTAGGGTTTGATCCCTAGTATCCACTATGTTCTGAGATTGATGTTGCTATGACTTTGCTATGCTTAATGCTTGTCACTAGGGCCTGAGTGCCATGATTTTAGATCTGAACCTATTATGTTTTCATGAATATATGTGAGTTCTTGATCCTATCTTGCAAGTCTATAGTCACCTTCTATGTGTTATGATCCGGCAACCCCGAAGTGACAATAATCGGGACCACTCCCGGTGATGACCATAGTTTGAGGAGTTCATGTATTCACTATGTGCTAATGCTTTGTTCCGGTTCTCTATTAAAAGGAGGCCTTAATATCCCTTAGTTTCCAATAGGACCCCGCTGCCACGGGATGGTAGGACAAAAGATGTCATGCAAGTTCTTTTCCATAAGCACGTATGACTATATACGGAATACATGCCTACATTACATTGATGAATTGGAGCTAGTTCTGTGTCACCCTATGTTATGACTGTTACATGATGAACCACATCCGACATAATTATCCATCACTGATCCGGTACCTACGAGTTTTCCATATACTGGTTCTCGCTTATTTACATTCCCGCTGCTACTGTTACAATCACTACAAAATACCAAAAACATTACTTTTGCTATCTTTACTTTTGTTGCCGCTACCACCACTATCATATTACTTTGCTACTAAACACTTTGCTGTAGATACTAAGTTTCCAGGTGTGGTTGAATTGACAACTCAGCTGCTAATACTTGAGAATATTCTTTGGCTCCCCTTGTGTTGAATCAATAAATTTGGGTTGAATACTCTACCCTCGAAAGCTGTTGCGATCCCCTATACTTGTGGGTCATCAAGCATGCATATGTTCACAACATCTAGCATTTTTTGCAACGAATTTGTCCAAATCTAAAAACAAATCTAAAAACCCCAATCATTGCAGCACCTAAAATCATAGTTCACAACATCTAGCATTTTTGCAAGGAATTTACCCAACAAACCCTAGACCAAAAAACCCCATCCCCCAACCCATACAAAAAACCCCGGCCCATCTGTCAAACCAACTACTCTAACCATCTGAACTACTGTATGAATCACAATCTAACCAATGCAAGTAGGGAGCAACTTAGTCTAGAAGCTAAGCAAGTGCAAATACCTGCCATGGCAGGCGGCGCACCGAGGCATCGGGATGGACTGCGCCGCTTGACACCGTCACCTTCTGCAGTGATGATGCAGAGCCTGCCGTAGCCACAGTGATTGCGAGTTTCCCCACACCGTCGTGGACGCCGCCGACATCCGCGATCATTGCGCCCTGACCCTGCAGCTCCACCACATCTCCGGCCGCTGCGCCGGTGTTGCCATGAGTGTCGGCCATCTGACGGATGGAGGCAATGAAGGTGAGGAAGGGGATGCGGTGGGGGAGAGCGAGACGGTGCGGTGGAGGCAGTGGAGGAGAGTGAGACGACGCCGGTGGGGGAGAGGAAGATGATGCGGCATGGAGGGGATTTGGGTGAAAATGGTAGGGGCGACGGAGCTGGTTGCCCCTCTTTATATGATGGGACGTTTCGAGCATGTCCATGGACACGTGTTACCCCACGACCGCGGTCTTGCATGCGCCCACGTATACGCGGCCCCACTCGTCAAAGTTAACGGTCAAAGGCATTGACCCCACGGCAACGTCCATTATAACCTGTTATGAGGGTTTCGGCAAGGGAGTGGGGAAAAGTGAGCAAAAGTTAACAGAGTGGGGATGAATGAGTAGAGCTAAGGAACCAGGGGCACAAATATAAAAATCCCAAAAACTATTTACACGGGAAAGCTCCCAACAAGCAAAAGAAGAACAAGGAAATCTTTTTGGGTTTTATTTTTAATATTACCACTAAGCATGCATAGAAAGTAAACTAACTATAACTATTTCAAACACACAAGAAGAAAGTAGGAAAATAAAATTAAGCATGGATGATACAATGAAAAAGTGTGAACACCGATAGCTGGAATAAGTGGACATGAATGTAATGTCGGTGAGAAACACGTACTCCCCCAAGCTTAGGCTCTTGGACTAACTTGGTAATCGATATGTAGTCTGGATAGTAGTCGCCGTGGTAACTCACGGAGGCTCTCAGTGCAGATGCCTCGGCCTGCCGTGCTACCTCCATTGTCGCGTTGTGAGGTCGGGCCTCGCTCTCAAGAACAAAATATCTTCCTTTGCTGTGATTGTCAAAAAGAGCAGGCGCAGGCAAATATGTGTGCACAACAGATGTTTGGTTAAAAACAGATTGTAAGTGAAGTTATGAATTTTTCCTTTGAGGATCTTATGACTTTTTAAAGCATCAAAGTCTAAATACTGCGTGGGTAGGATCGGGTCAAAGGGCAAAGGTGAAACGCCCAACACTCGTGCTAAACGCGTGGCATAAATTCCACTATAGAAACAGCCACTGTTAGTGTTATGCCGCAGTCTGTGTGCAACAATCGCTGCAATATCACCGGTGAGAGCGGTGCATATGAGGCTCTAGTCTGGAGCATAGAGCATGCTATAGTCTTGCTTGCCTACTATACATTTACCATTAAATAATGCAAAGTACTGAACTGCGAGGAAATGAATGCTCTTTATTCTACCTTGTGTCACTCCCCTCGTCTCACCGTAGCAAAGACTAGTCAAGAATGATTGGTACTCATCCCTTGGCGGTTCATCAAGCGAACCCCAGAATGGGAGTTTGCAGTGGTGAGCAAAACTCTCTAGTGAGATGGTAAATGAATTTTCATAAAGCTTAAATGACACCCTAGACTCACGGGGATAGAATTTAAATCCTTTGACAAATGATTCAGTAAGAGTGTGGCGTTGCTCGCACTTATCTGAAATGTAGGGACTGAGACCGGCATTGTGAACATATTGATCAAATTCCTCCTTAATGCCCGCGCGCATCATATAATCATCACAAGGCCATAAGCATGTTTTGGTGGCTGCATCTCGAATGGAACTTTCACCTGGTTCAACATAAGACGGACGAGCAAAGTTATCACTAGAAGATGCCCCCGAGGATCTCCCCCTCGAAGAACTCCTTCCAAATGTGTTCATCATGTTCGCGTACAATTTTTTGAAAAAATATTTGAATGACAAAAATTTATCAACAAAACTTTATAAGATTGATAGCCTCCGTTCAACACGCTGTGAGCTCCGCCGTGTTCCCCCTCTCTCCATTTGCTCGCCCGCGTCCTCTAGGCCGTAGTTGCATGGATGCTGAAGCTCCCCGCTGCCATGGCCGATGGATCCCGTGCTTCCGAGCCCCTCAGCTCTCTCCTGTGGCACCAACGTGCTTCTGCTGCTCTGTAGATGCTCCCCGCCACTCCATTCGCTCAGTTACAAGCTGCAACCGTGTGTCCATGCTAGCCCGACCGCCGCTGCCGCTTGAGCTCATCGTCGGCGATGTTTCCGGCCACCCCAACTCGTGCCGCTGCCACCCTCTGACGCGCGGAGTCTTGCTGAACCCGAAGAGCCTAAGCACGCTTGCTCCCGTTGCGGGAAATGGCTGGACGGCCAGCACCTCAGTGCTTCGGACATCGCCAGAGTTAATCCAATGACGTGGGCAGATTATATTAGTCTAACTACCTAGTTAGTTTAACCGTAGTCACTGACAGTGGACCCCACATCGCTAATTAACCACGGGTTAGCCCTTGTGTCCATGACAGGTGGGACCCGCATGTCAGGTTTGACCTGGACCCGTTCTATTGACCTGCTGACATCACAGTGACTCAGTGCTGACGTTGTTAATCATTTTCTGGATTTAAAATAATCCAGGAAATTCCAGAAAATATGCTAAACTTCTAAAAGATCATAGAAATTAATATATAACTACAGATGAAATATTTTATATATGAAAAATGATCAGAAAAATCCAGAGAATCTATTTATGGCATTTTCATGCATGTTTAAGCAAGTTAACCTCACTGTTTAGGATGAAACATGATTAGGACAAATTTGATAATAGACTTGGAGTTGGAATTTGATCTAGTTTTGAATTCCACTTCAATCAAAATGACTTTCTGTTGCATTAGCACAAATCACAACATATTGCCATGTCATGATCATGCATCATATTGTTGCATTGCATTGATTGTGTTCCTTCTCTTTTGCTGGTGTTGTTCCCTCTCAGTGGATGTTGCTCTGACGTTGTGATCGTTGACACCGATGAAGAGCTACACTATCTTCAAAAGTATCAGGCAAGCAAAACCCCCTTGTTCATTCCGATACAATCCCACTCTCTTGCTTCTGCTCTCTTTTACTGCATTAGGACAACAATGATTCAACTGTTACATGTTGCGGTAGTTGAACCCCTTTCCTCTGCATGACATGTCATTGCCACAGTAAATAGATGAAACCCACTAGCATGAGTAGGAGTTTTTTGTCATGCCTTCTCATTCATGCTTGTTGTCATGCCTGCTACTGCTTAGAGTTGAGTCAGATCTGATTCATCGGGGATGAATTGGAATGTGGTGAACATGTCAAACTATTGAGAGCTAAGTGTGTGAACACGATTTGGTAAAGGTAGCAGTAAGAGGCCATGTAGGAGTACATGGTGGGTTGTCTCATTGAAACCACCCTCAGGAACTGAGTTCTGTGTTTGTGATCCATGAACAACTACTACCATGCATTGGAATGCTTAAGTGCCCCTCTCGACTTATTAATCACCTTGATCTCTGCCCAGGAGTTGCAACTAGTTTCTGGTGTTTGTAGGATATGTGTTGGGGGCCGTGCGTAAAGCTGACCCTAGGGGTGGGCTATGATGCGGTAGAGACATGAGGCACGGTGTACCGAGACACCCGTTTGGTGCCTCGGGAACCCTGCTCTCATCGTTTGGGGCTGTGAGTGAAACCCTGGCCGGATCTCCTTGCGGATGGAACCCGAATAGGCGATAAACCTGGACTAGAGACTTGTGTGGTTAGTCAGGTCGTGGCTGACACCCTCGCCAGGCTTCCTCTTGAAGGTTGTCAAGATACATGACGTGTACATGGCGGTAAGTGACGAGAGCGTGTGTGAAGAAGTACACCCCTGCAGGGTTAACATGATCTATTCGGATAGCCGCGTCCATGGTAAAGGACTTTTGGGTTGCCTATGCATTTCATAGACAAGTGAAAGTGGATACTCTAAAATGCGCAAGATAAGTGTGAGTGCTTTGGATGGCGTTCTCGTAGGGAGACAGGAGCAGATCCATAGTGGTGTATTGATTGGTGAATATGTGGACTCGTGTGCGCCACCTCAAAAGAGTTACCAGCAGTCATAGTACAAGATAGCCATTGAGTCAAAGATGGCTTGTTGTAGTTAAACTCCACCATCCCCTTTGTTGATACTGATGCATATGTAGCTATTTTTGATGTAAGTCTTGCTGGGTACATTTGTACTCACGTTTGCTTAATTTATGTTTTTGCAGAGAGACTTCAGTCTCACTAGTAGTTCTGTGTGGACTTCGACGTTTAGCTTGTTACCTCAGCTACGATCTTCTACCCTCGGCGGGGTCTTGTAGATAGTCAGGCTTCTCAGCCTTTTTCATTTGTAGTATTCTGTACTCAGACAGGTTAAGCTTCCGCATGTGCCTATTGTTTTATGCTCTTAATGTTGGGTCATGAGACCCATGTTTGTGATTCACCACACAAAATATTTAAATCATGCACAACCCCGATGACAAGCCAAGCAATTGTTTCATACTTTTGATGTTATCCAACTTTTTCAATTTTCATGCAATACATGAGCGTGAGCCATGGACATAGTACTATAGGTGGAATAGAATGGTGGTTGTGGAGAAGACAAAAAGGGGAAGATAGTCTCACATCAACTAGGCGTATCAATGGGCTATGGAGATGCCCATCAATAGATATCAATGTGAGTGAGTAGGGATTTCCATGCAACGGATGCACTAGAGCTATAAGTGTATGAAAGCTCAACAAAAGAAACTAAGTGGGTGTGCATCCAACTTGCTTGCTCACGAAGACCTAGGGCAATTTGAGGAAGCCCATCATTGGAATATACAAGCCAAGTTCTATAATTCCCACTAGTTTATAAAAGTGATAACATAGGAGACTCTCTATCATGAAGATCATGGTGCTACTTTGAAGCACAAGTGTGGAAAGCATAGTAACATTGTCCCTTCTCTCTTTTTCCCTCATTTTTTTATTTGGGCCTTCTTTCTCTTTTTTTCTTTTGGCCTCTTTTTTTAGTCCGGAGTCTCATCCCGACTTGTGGGGAATCATAGTCTCCATTATCCTTTCCTCACTAGGACAATGCTCTAATAATGATGATTATCACACTTCTTTTTATTTACAACTCAAGAATTACAACTCAATACTTAGAACAAAATATGACTCTATGTGAATGCCTCCGGTGGTGTACCGGGATATGCAATGAATCAAGAGTGACATGTATGAAAAAATTATGAACGGTGGCTTTGCCACAAATACGATGTCAACTACAAGATCATGCATGGCAATATGACAATGATTAAGTATGTCATAACAAACGGAACGGTGGAAAGTTGCATGACAATATATCTCGGAATGGCTATGGAAATGCCATAATAGGTAGGTATGGTGGTTGTTTTGAGGAAGGTATATGGTGGGTGTATGATACCGGTGAAAGGTGCGCGGTAATAGAGAGGCTAGCAAATGTGGAAGGGTGAGAGTGCGTATAATCCATGGAGTCAACATTAGTCATAAAGAACTCACATACTTATTGCAAAAATCTATTAGTTATCAAAACAAAGTACTACGCACATGCTCCTAGGGGGATAGATTGGTAGGAAAAGACCATCGCTCGTCCCTGACCGCCACTCATAAGGAAGCACTACAAAAAAAATACACTTCTGTGATGATACGTGTTTGTCACAGTAGGTCGCGTTTTCTATCATGCATGTACATCCATGATGATTTTATGACAGAATCAAGATAGTCATACCTGTGCTATCGTAGAAGTGTTCCATGACATTACCAAAATTATCATCACGGAAGTGTCCACTTCCATGACGATAAATCGCGCGTCACAGAAGTGCTTTCGTCAAGGGTGACCGACACATGGCATCCACCGTAACGGAACGCCGTTAAGCTATTGGGTCGGATTTTGGATCCGATAACACGTTAACAACCCCGACCAATGGGGATTTTCCACGTGTAAAATCATCACTGGCTGGATGAGACACGTGTCAGGTCCGCATTGGCACAGGTGTCACTCATCCAATGGGCGAGACGCGCCTATGATATGTTGACACGTGGACCGGCCCATCAAGTTTAAATGGGCTGGCCCTACTGAAGGCCCACAAGATTTTGCGGACCATAATGGGCCAGCCCAGCTAAAGGCCCATGAGATTTTGCGGACCATAATGGGCTGGCCCAGCTAAAGGCCCATGAGATTTTGCGGGCCATAATGGGTCGGTCCAGGTAAAGGCCCACAAGATTTTTGTGTGTCATAATGGGCCGGCCCAAGTAAAGGCCCACAAGATTCTTGCAGATCATAATGGGCCGGCCCAGCTAAAGGCCCATGAGATTTCGCCGACATTAATGGGTCGGCCCAGCTATAGGCCCACAAGATTTTGAGGACCCTAGTAGGCCGGCCCATTAACTGGTTGCCATGTTTTGGGCCAAATGCCGGCCCATATTTGATCCGGTCCATTAATGGCCTGCCACGCTCCGGGCCTAATAGTGGCCCATATGAGATCCAGCCCATTAAAAGCCTACCATGTTCTGGGCCAAATTACGGCCTAGATCAGGTCCGGCCCTCTAAGAGGCTTTGGGCTCAATTATGGCCCATATCAGATTCGACCCGTCAACTGGACACTATGCTTTTGGGCCCACTTGCTAAAGGCCCACTTAGTAATTCGGCCTGATATTAGTTTTGGCCTGTTAAGGGCCCGTTTAACATTTTGGCCCTATATTAATTTCGGCCTGTTAAAAGCCCGTTGAGGGAGTCCTAGATTAGGGGGTATCCGGACAGCCGGACTATAACCTTTGGTCGGACTGTTGGACTATGAAGATACAAGATTGATGACTTCGTCCCGTGTCCAAATGGGACTCTCCTTGGCGTGGAAGGCAAGCTTGGCAATACAGATATGTAGATCTCCTTCCTTGTAACCGTCTCTGTGTAACCCTAGCCCCCTTCGGTGTCTATATAAACCGGAGGGTTTAGTCCATAGGACACAATCACAACAATCATACCATAGGCTAGCTTCTAGGGTTTAGCCTCTCCGATCTCGTGGTAGATCAACTCTTGTAATACTCATATCATCAAGAATAAATCAAGTAGGACGTAGGGTTTTACCTCCATCAAGAGGGCCCGAAGCTGGGTAAAACATCGTGTCCCCTGCCTCCTGTTACCATCCGCCTTAGACGAACAGTTCGGGACCCCCTACCCGAGATTCGCCGGTTTTGACACCGACATTCCTGCTTTCATTGAGAGTTCCTCTGTGTCGTCATCATCAGGCTTGATGGCTCCTTCGATCATCGTTAGTGATGCGGTCCAGGGTGAGACTTTTATCCCTGGATAGATCTTTGTATTCGGCGGCTTTGTGCTGCGGCCAATTCGCTTGGCCATCTCGAGCAGATCGAAAGTTACGCCCCTGGCCACCAGGTCAGGTTTGGAAGCTTAAATTACACGGCCGATGCCCGCAGAGACTTGATCTTCGATGGATTCGAGCCCCGACATTGTGCGCCACGTGGTCATGATGGGTACGATTTAGCTCTGCCATCAGACCGTATTCAGGAGATCGCACTGGTAGCCGCTCTGAGCCTCAATTCGGAGCTAGTTGCGCCATCCATGGATAGAGGGATAGACCCCGCCACGGAGGCCGCACTCTCGGCGGCGATCGAGCCGAGGATCGACCTTACCCTTCATGAGAGCCGTGTGGCTAAACTGTCGGATCCTTCTCCAGCCACGGACTCCGAACCGCCTACGCTCGTTCCTATCGAATCCGATTGGGCGCTGATCATGGAGTTTACCTCTGTGGATATTTTGCAGCACTCGCCCTTCGGCGACATACTGAACTCATTAAGGTCTCTCTCCTTGTCAGGAGGATCCTGGCCGAACTATGTCCGGTAGGATCGGGATGCGGATGACGAAGAACTTCGGCGCCCACCCACCACCCACTTAGTAGCCACTGTCGATGACTTAACCGACATGCTCGACTTTGACTCCGAAGACATCGACGGTATGGACGACGATGCAGGAGACGAATAGGAACCACTGCCCACAGGGCAATGGATGCCCACTTCATCACATGACGTATACATGGTGGACACACCAAAAGAAAACGACGACGAGGAATGGAAGGACGCAACGAAGGGTTGTCCCCTCAAGAAGCAGTCAAAGCGGCGGCATAAGCGCCGCTCCAAATCCCGCCTCGGCAGAAACAACGATCATATAGACCCAGTGTTAGAGCAGGGTGAACCATCGCCGGACCACGGCAACACGGAGAATCAAACCGAACAACCCGACTCTGTCAAAGATAATAGTCCGGACGACATCACACCGGACAGACACCCGGAGCAACAGAATGCCCATCAAAGGCTTGTTGCCACCGCGAGGAGTCTAAAAAAGCACAAGCAAAGGCTCAAGGCTGTGCAAGACACACTCAGAATTAGATGGAGTAAAGTACTCAACACAGCGGCGAAGTACGGCGGTAACCGTCACACCAAGAGCTACCCGAAGCGGAAGTTGCTACCTAAATTCGATGAGGAGGCCTTAGATCCCCCGCAACCAAAAATTAAAATGGCCATCCGGCCAGATAGACGACCTCGCGGCCAACATAGAGCGGCAAACAACGCCACACATGAGCCAATACGCGATCCACGCGAGGGCTCGCAACAAAAGGACGGCGCAACCAGATCCATTTATGGACCAGGCAAGCGTGCTCCGGCATATGATGCAACACAACAAACATCCGAACACCATGATACACCCAGATACAGGGGTGCCGCACACCCCCTATATTTCACCGATGAGGTGCTGGACCATGAATTTCCAGAGGGATTCAAACCCGTAAACATAGAGGCATACGACGGAACAATAGACCTTGGGGTCTGGATTGAGGACTATATCCTCCATATCCATATGGCTCGAGGAGATGATCTCCATGCCATCAAGTACTTACCCCTCAAGCTCAAAGGGCCAGCTCAGCACTGGCTTAAAAGCCTCCCCGAAAGCTCCATTGGAAGCTGGGAAGAGCTCGAAGACGCTTTTAGGGCGAATTTTCAAGGGACTTATGTCCGACCTCTGGATGCGGACAATTTGAGTCACATAACTCCATAGCCCGGAGAGTCAGCCCGAAAGCTTTGGAATAGGTTTCTTACTAAAAAGAACGAAATAGTCGACTGTCCGGACGCCGAAGCCTTGGCAGCCTTTAAGCACAGCGTCCGAGACGAATGGCTCGCTAGACACCTCGGCTAAGAAAAGCCGAGAACAATGGCAGCATTAACAAGCCTCATGACCCGCTTTTGCGTGGGCGAGGACAGCTGGCTAGCCCGATGCAGCACCAGCGACCCAAGTACATCCGAAGATAGAGACGGAAACGGGAAATCACGACGCAGCAAAAATAATAAGCGCCAGAATAAAGAAAACAGCCCAAAGAGCACGGCGATAAACGCCGGATTCAGAAGCTCTCGGCCAGGTCAGCAAAAGCCGCCCCTAAAGGCGCCAGAGATGAACTGTCCATCTTAAACAAAATTCTGGACCAAATATGTCAGATCCATAGCACCCCCGATAAACCTGCAAATCATACCCATAGAGAATGTTGGGTCTTCAAGCAGTCCGGCAAGCTCAACACCGAACATAAGGGGTAGGATACACCAAGCGAAGACGAGGATGAGCCTCGCAAGCAAAACACTGGGGAACAGAAGAAATTTCCACCAGAGGTCAAAACAGTAAACGTGTTACACGTGATAAAGGGGAGAAGCAAAGCGGCACTCCCGCATAAACATGCCCAAGGGTCTATCACCGCGAAGTTCTTCCACTCGCCGCCTCAACCGATCACCTTCGACCATCAAGATTACTCAGCAAGTATCCGGATCGCAGGATGGGCTGCCTTGGTATTAGATCCAATAATTGACGGATACCACTTCACACGAGTCCTGATGGACGGTGGCAGCAGTCTAAACCTGATATATCAGGACACATTCCGCAAAATGGGGATAGACCCAACAAAAATTCGCCACAGCAATACTACCTTTAGAGGAGTAACGCCAGGCTCAGGGGCTCAGTGCACGAGCTCCTCACTACTAGAGGTTATATTCGGCTTCCCCGATAACTTCCGTAGCGAAAATTTAACCTTCCACATTGCTCCGTTCCAAAGTGGCTATCAAGCACTACTCGGACATGAAACTTTCGCTCGCTTCAACGCAATACCAAATTATGCTTCCCTCACGCTTAAGATGCCCGGTCCACGTGGCATCATTACAGTAAGTGGAAATATTGATAGATCCTTGCGCGCCGAAGAGAGTGCGACTGCCTTGGCAGCCGCACACTAAAACGGCCTCACCAACTAAAGCATTTGATAGGTCGTCAAGACCACGGACACGGTCAGACGAGTCCGGCGCAGCTATATGAAATCCACACAGGTTCGACGGCCACACCCCTGTTATAAAAACAAGGGGCTCCACGTGCGTAAACAAGTGGCAATTTTCGCTCATCTTGAATTGTACATGGTTTCTTTCATATAACCTACCTTTTTGCATGACAACTTTTCACCTAAGTTCCTCTCTTTTATAGATGACCATCGTGCTACACCCGTCCAGGATACGGCACAACAGAGAGACAGACACAGACGTGCAGCAGGGACCCGTTCCAAGGATTCTTTTTAGATTAAGACCCTGCGTAAACCTTTCTTACTGTCTCTTGTTGATACACATCCCTCGGATTCTCAGTACTATTGAGAAGGATGCTGACGTCTTGGCATGTGGCCACGTCAGAATAATGCAAGTACCTGGACACCAGGGTCTTCTTACAAAGGGCACTGTTTAGGCCCGGTTTACACCATAAAAACCGAATACCTTAGGGAGTGTTCGGCGTCGCGAGTTTGGCCTTATATGCATTAGCTTCGAATCATGTCTTTGGTCAAATGTTGGGTTTACCCGGCTCCTATGTTTTGCTGCCTTATGTTCCGCTCTATCGGCTAAGGCGGCACCAGGAGAACTACTGCGATTGTGCCCTGGTTCATCCGGACGAGCACCTTAGTAGAGAAAGCCGAAAACTGACTGTCATGATATAGCGTGAGACTGGTCAACCACTCGATGACCTATCGGAATCTTCGGGATTCCTCCCCCTAAACGAAGGGCCGTTTCCCGGCTAGGCATGTACGCACCCTGAATTCGGACGAGTGCGGAGCCACCAGGGGCTATATAGTAGCCCCACCGTCAAACTCCTCTGGCTAAGTGAAAGTGTTAAAGCATTATAGTCCGGTTGCCTAGTTCGCTGCGCTATCACCTCCTTAATAGGACCAAGACGTTGGATTAATTGTGAAAACGTGTCTTCTGCGAACACCCCCGCATTATATGCGTGGGGGCTGAAGCCGACGACTGCAACCTTTTAGGTTATATACATATATATGTAAACGGCCGCACAGGAGGCATCATATTACTTTTGGGCAAAAGTATAAATACAGCCTTGATAAATTCAATAAAACATTGTTTTTACAATGGGAATACATGTCACTCAAACATAATATTCTTCGAGCACTGGGCCTCTATCGAACGAGCGCCTTCAAGAACTTCTTCAAAATAGTGCTCGGCAGCCACTCGGCCTATGGCCGAACCCTGCGCCGCAACAGTGGTGGCATCCATCTCCGCCCAGTATGTCTTGACACGGGCAAGGGCCATCCGCGAGCCTTCTATGCATGCCAACCTCTTCATCGCATTAATGCGAGGCACCGCATCAAGGAACTGCTACACCAAGCTAAAATAACTGTTCGGCTTTGTCCTTTTCGACCACATATGATCTACAATAGACCTCATGGCGAGTTCGGACAATCTATTCAGCTCGGCCCATTCGGCAAGCTGATCAGTCAATGGAAGCGGACGCTCTAGAACGTTAAATCGCGACCAGAACAGTTTGTCCACTTCACGATCTTTTTGATCTCAGAAGTATTCGGCCTCATCAACAGCGCTCGCCGCCAAGTCCAGATATGCGTCTGCCGAACTCCACAGCCGATCCAGAGGGGCATACCGAGGATCTACAAACTTCCTCCGCAGCATAAAGGGCTTCCCAGGCACAATATCCCTGGCTTCATGCAGTTCCTCCTTCTTTGCTCTAATTGCAGAGCGGTGTCTTTTGTCGCCATCATGGCCTTCTCCAGGTCCATCGCCTTCGCCCGGTTTTCTTCTTCAAGAAGCTGGCAGCGGTCGGCAGTGTCGTTCAACTTTACAGTCATCTTGGCCATTTTTTCTTTGGTCTCGCTATGCGCGGCCTTCTCGGCTCTTAACTCTTCGGCCGCCTTCAAAGGGACCGCATTATTACTCCTTGCTTGCTCCTTGGCTCGGGCAAGCTCCGCCCGAAGGGTCTCCACGGTGGCAGCTCCATCTGCAGTCACAACATATTAAAGATATTGTCATCACGCTGCTCTTACTATGTGACATTCACCAGAAAAATCACCTACCCTGTGCCTCGTCGAGCCGCTTGTTAACAAGCTTGATGTCGGCATCCGCCGCATCCAGTTGTCACTTTAGTCGGCAAACCCATAAGTCCGGCTAGCCACCGGAGCTTCAACCACCTGCACATCAAGGCGGTCTGGTTATTACCTGGGACTACGATCCTCTATTTGCCGCCGTTCTTGACGACAACTAGAGTCTCAAGGGCTACTATCTACACAGGGCACACCTAAAAATGTGCGGTACTATCACAAATGTATATAATTTCACGTACCTCAAAACCCGTCAGTAGACTCATAAAGGCTTCATGCAACCCGCTTTCGGTGGAGGAAATCCTTTCAATCACCGTACCCATCAATGTACGGTGTTCTTTTGAGATAGTTTCTCGCTCTAGCAGATCCCTCAGTGCGTCCGACCGCATACCAGCCGGTGCCGGATTCTTTTGGTTGCTCTCTTCAAGAGCCGGATACTGGGGAATTCGGGCGACCATAGGATTATCTTCTGGCCTCACCTGATCCGGTGAGGTCCTCTGTGACGACACTTCAAGGTTGCCCGCTTCTTTAGAGGGGGAGTCCAGGGGAGGCGTTTCTCTCTCCATCATCTCCGAAAGAAGACCCACCGAAGACAAGCTCTGCTGAGAAGGGCTAAGATCCGAACTGCAAGATAAATGCTTCGCTTATTTTCCTCAGAGGTAAGGTAGTATATCTTCACTATTAAAGTACTTTTTAATTACTTACAGCTCGTTAGAGGGATGATCTTCGCGCGGACTTTGTGCGGCAAGAGCACCCTCCAAGGCAGGACCCTCTGGAGGAGATTTCTTCTCCTGTTTGGAAACCTTGGTTTCTGGATCTTCAGAGGTAGTCCTCTTCCTTCCCTGGGGTGAGAGAATGTCAGATTGCTCCCCTTGGTTATCCTCCCTTACAGAGGCGCTCGTTCCCTTGGTCGGAATAGGTAGCGGTGGAGGCCCGCTTTCGCCCTCTTTATTCCCCCCTTCATCTTCCTTTGAGGGCACCGGCCAAGGTGCTGGCTCGAGCATCTTCTCCAGCACCGGATTGTCTAAGCCTTCCGAAAGGGGGGCCGAACACCGGATCATCTTCGCCTTTGTTATCCAGTCCTGGTCAAAAAGTGATTCTTCAGAATGACGTCATGATAAACGAAAGACAGTGTGTTCGGCTAGAGAATTACTTACTTGGGCCACGGTGCGGTTGCTGCTCAGGCCCATGTCCTCATTAGTGTCCGGACACTCTATTTGAGGTCCGAAGAATGATTTGTACATCTCCTCGTGCGTCAGGCCAAGGAAATTCTGAATAGTATGCGATCCTTCTGGGTTGAACTCCCACATGCGGAGGGGCCGGTGTTTGCAAGGATGGACTTGACGAACCAGCATGACTTGCACTACCATAACCAAACTAAAATCTCCCTCAAAGAGATCCCGGATGCGGCTCTGCAGTATGGGCACATACTTGGCTGGACCCCAGCTCAGCCCCTTGCTGATCCATGACATTAGTTGTGGTGGAGGGCCCGAGCGAAAGGCGGGGGAAGCTACCCACTTGGCACTTCTGGGAGCGGTGACGTAGAACCACTCCCGTTGCCATAATCTGGACACCTCTAGAAAGGAACCTTTTGGCCATGGAGCTCCAGCAATCTTGCTTATTAATGCACCCCTGCATGCTACATACTGCCCCTCGACCGTCTTCGGCTTCACATCAAAGGTCTTGAGCCACAGGCCGAAGTGAGGGGTAAGCGGAGGAAGGCCTCACATACGACAATAAATGTCGAGATGTGGAGAAAGGAATCCGGGGCTAGATCGTGGAAATCAAGCCCGTAATAGAACATCAAAGCCCTAACGAAAGGATCCAAAGTAAGGCCTAGTCCTCGGAGGAAGTGGGAGATGAACATGACGTCTTCATTGGGTTCAGGAGTAGGGATGACCTGCCCTTGGGTGGGCAGCCTATGCGAAATTTCGGCGGTCAGGTATCTGGCCTCCCTCAACTTCTTGATGACCTCCTCCGTGACGGAGAAGGCATCCACCGGCCTTGAAGGCTGGATCCAAAGATGATTGAAGGTACGAAGCACCTGACCTGGGCTTTGGGTGTTGGAACTCGAGGCGGGGGAAGGATTCGATTGAGCACGGGAGGGAAAAAAGTAAAAGCCTTGTCCCTTTATAAAGAGGGCGAATATCAAGCGTCCTCCTCAGGGCCGTTTGGAACTTGCCTAAGTTCTCGGAGTCCTAGACACGGTTGGGTTACCCACGACCATATTGATGAGAATCCTATAATAAGGGGAACACGATCTCTGCTTTGACAAGACGTGTCAAGAAACCGCCTCGTGTTATGGGCATGGCTGGTTAAAGAAAAAATGGTTCAAATAATCACTGGGCCATGGCATGATGTCATGTTGCCAAAACGTGTCAGCAGATTAGATTTGTGGAAATATTGTTCTCTCTACGGTGGTATGTGGAACTTATTTTTCAGGGTCAGACACTATCCTTGTATTCAAATTCTTCCGTGGTGTATTCAGAGGAGGAACCCGCCTTGCAATGCCGAAGATAACACTGTGCGTCGGACTCATCGTCATTGAAGCCTGGTTCAGGGGCTACTGAGGGAGTCCTAGATTAGGGGGTATCCGGACAGCCGGACTATACCCTTTGGCCGAACTGTTGGACTATGAAGATACAAGATTGAAGACTTCGTCCCGTGTCTGGATGGGACTCTCCTTGGCGTGGAAGGCAAGCTTGGCAATACGGATATGTAGATCTCCTTCCTTATAACCGACTCTGTGTAACCCTAGCCCCCTCCGGTGTCTATATAAACCGGAGGGTTTAGTCCGTAGGACACAAACACAACAATCATACCATACGCTAGCTTCTAGGGTTTAGCCTCTCCGATCTCGTGGTAGATCAACTCTTGTAATACTCATATCATCAAGAATAAATCAAGTAGGGCGTAGGGTTTTACCTCCATCAAGAGGGCCCGAACCTGGGTAAAACATCGTGTCCCCTGCCTCTTGTTACCATCCGCCTTAGACGCACAGTTCCGAACCCCCTACCCGAGATCCGCCGGTTTTGACACCGACACCTGTCATATAGTTGGGCCTAACTACGGCCCGGTTTGCATCCGGCCTGCTCGCCGCCGATATCTGATTGGGCCAAACAAGGGCCGAGACAATTTTAGCCTATTAAAAGCCCATGATTTGATTCACACAATCATGGGTCGGGGTTCATTTCGGGCTGCTGCCGGCCCGTGAGCTGTTCGGCACGTTTCAGGCCCAACCTACATCGTGATTGCATGACGGCCCGATTATGTACCGTAATTTTACGGTTTGGCCGGTTTACTGCGAAGACAGGATATATATACAGTAAAATAACTGCAGCATTGTGAATAAGAAAAAACCTAGACTATACAATAAAGAAATTACAGCATATTACATCCACTGGGCATCAAAGTTTGCCACTATGATAATAAAGCACAAGCAGACAACAGATTACATACACTGGGCATCAAAGATCGCCACTAGTGAAAATAAACACGCCTACAAAATAATATACAAAACCGACAACACTTCAATAGAGTTCAAGAAAGGTTAGCCCTGCTGGGGAGCTACAACGCAAGCAGCTGAGCAAGATGATGAGACTGCGCTTGTTCAACACTTATATCTTCCTCACTTTGAAAGATAAACAAGCAGACAGATGACAGGTTTTGCACATAAAAGTATTAGTGCTGACAATTCATCACATTTCTTACCGACGAATAAAGTGACACAGTTTAAAATTGCATTAACACAATATGGTATTGTTCAGGTCAAGACATGGCAGGAAATGACATTGTGAAGGAGTTGGCAGCTTCACGACACCACTGGATTACAAATCAAGAACTAATAAGTATCAATGGTTAGTGTGCTGTCAATTTATACCATTTCAGATTGGCAAATAAAGAGATGGTTTAAATAATAGTAGAATGATATGACATTGTTCATAGTTAAGACATTGCAGAATTTGACATTGTGCTGTAGTGGGTAGGTTCACCACACCACTGGATTATGGATGAAGAACAGAAGCATACATGCAATGCAAAAGAAGATCACTTACTCTGTATAGTTTAATTTACATGGTATGAAGAAGGAACTTGGTTGTACAACTGAAAACTTAAATTGAGAAAGGACAAACTTTTGTTTATGAACTACATAATAAACTTTAAACAAGAAATTTGATGCAAACACCAAAAATAAACAACTGTTGCAGTCATGCCTAACCAAATATATACAACAAAGTTTGAAGGCTTGAGATGGACAAACTTACATTATTGGTGAAGACAGGCTCTATAAAGGCCTTGTCCATGCTGATGGGGGGGGGGGCAATTCAAGAAGTTTACCATAGAATCTTCTTCAAAAGCATTGCCTTTATTCTACATTTTGTGAAGAGTAAATATAGATGTAATAATATATGAAAAAATGGAGAATATTTAAGATAATATGAAGAGTGATGCTACATAACCAAGTAGCTATAAATGTAAGTGCAGCGATACAGGCAAAAGGTACAACCAAGAGCAATGCGTAGCTAAACTTCTTCAGTACCAACCTTATGGTAAGAGTAAATATAGATCTGATGTGTAGAAAATGGAGGGCAAAGGAAAATAAGCCGCCGAGTGATGGTACATGAACAACTACCTGTCATTATGAGTACACTGATAAAGGACAGCATGTACTTACAAGAACAATGCAGAGCTAAAAAACATTGGCATTGGATATATTCTACACCAATGTAACCATTCATACAGATCAGATAATTTGGAGCGAACAATTGATAAGCAAGCTATCATGCATACTGCTATCACATAATGAACCAGGTATGTATGCAAGTAAAGTGATACAGGACAACAGGTACTAACAAGAGCAAAGCAGTGGGCAGCATATTTGCGATATCCTGTCGTTCTTGTCAAACCGGAATTCTTCTTCGAGCAGATTTCCTACAAAAAGGATCCGTAAGGCACATGCGGAAAAGTAGAAGTTCAAATTGTCATGTGATTTCATAGAAAGTACCTCATCCTGAGAACGAGACTAGTGCATAACAAGATTTTTCCATTCAATGTCTTCTAAATTTAGCACAGGCGACTTCACCAGAAATTTGGTTATAGACTTGCCATCCAAGTGTGATTTCCTCAGGTAACACCGATACTGCTGCAATGCTTCCTTGAAAAGCACAAGCAAGCTTTGCTCATCATGACTATCCAGATTGACCCTCACCTAGTTACAACAATGTAATGTAAATCATTGATGTGTTCAATCGGTAGAAAACAGGAAAAATAATAACCATGAATAATAGCACTTACACGTAAGTTGGACAGGAAGATGTGAAAATGGTGTTTGTCTTCACAATAATCTTCCCATGATGGGAATATATGCACGTAGTCCCTAACAACATTGAAAGAATTGTCTTTTAAACTGGGAATAAATGGAATGGGGTTCCAATCTGTAGGAATTGGCCGTCTCTATAGTTGGGATAGGTCTTTGGCCAGTGGACTTGCTCTACTTTTTGCTGGAGTGGGATTTTTTTGTGGTACAGCTGGTGCTATGGCAAATGAAATCGGTATACCTTTTGCTGGAGTGTAGGTCCTGTGTGGTGGGGCTAGTGGTGTGGCCAGTGAAGTATGAGTATAGTCTGCTGGAGTCGGTCCTACGTTTTGTGTCACTGGTTGTACAACCAATATAAGTGGGGTGCTGTCTGATTTCTCCGGCACCACCATGCTTTTCAAGGACTTTGCTGGTGCTCCTTCAGGTTTGGCAATCACCCTCTTCCTTTTTGATGTCTGATACACAAGAACAACATTTGAGTGGAAAAACATGGTACAATGACAGATGGAATATGTATTGATAATGGATGGGCATGGCATCTCGACATATATGATGAGTAAACTAAGCAGATGGCGGTGCAACAAAGTATAAGAAATGCAAGACAACATATGCAAGATACCCGCAATCAATAAAACATTGCCAAATTAGAACAGGCACCTTGATGGGTGAACTGGACAGGCCATCTGCCTTTGACTCCTCGAGGTTAGAATAGTCATTAGGATCATATTCTAAACAAGAATCAACAGGTGGGGAGCGTATGAGTTTCATTGCATCCAGAATGGCACTCAATGCCTTGGTGCCAATTTTGTAAGTCATTGCAGTGTTTAGCTTCAGGAGTGGACTGCTGCTAGTGCGACACAAAGCAGCTACACAAATCATAGTGTAGATATAACGGGAAAACCTTAAGCATCAGAGTAAAATCAGCAAAGTGGAACTTGCTGGAATATATGTGCTAGTATTTCCGGTACGGTTAGAAAGGCTTCAGATACCAGCTCTCTTCAAGTGAACATGCCGTACTGTTAATATCAGTGTAACTCTCAAAGGCGACACAGCTCCCCGCATTTCCTTGCTATTCTTATAGGATTCAAGTGGGCAGGCCACTACAAATCCTATTCCTATGTTTACAAGATCCTACGAATCAAAGAGGCTCAAAGTGTCCATCACAACCGACCGTATAGACCTCTACACTGCAAATGTCCCTGCTCATCTTCAGTACAGGGAACATACTGTACTACTATCATACTCCCTCCGTTCCAAAATATAAGTCTTGGTAGAGATTTCCACTATGGATCACATACAGATGTATCCAGATACATTTTAGAGTGTAGATTTACTCATTTTGCTCCATATGTAGTCCATGGTGGAATCTATACAAAGACTTGTATTTAGGAACGGAGAGAGTACATATTAAAGAAGAACGGAAGACGAACATGGTAAAGAAGAGCAAGCAGATTTTGGATAATAAAATGTTGGTTGCGCAGTGCCCACACATGATGAACCAGAGCGCATTAAGAATGCAAATTCCAGCTGTCTCTTGACCATTTCAGGCGGTAGGATGAAGATCCTACGTCTCCTAACCCTTCTTCTTCCTCGTCTCTGATTCTTCCCATACAGAACACCGCACGGGCCGCCGGCCGGACCACCAGCCCCCACCGCCTGTGTTCCTCCGGCACCCCCAGCCCCACCCCCGCCCCAACCCCCACCCACGTCGAGTTTTCTTCGTTCGGCATGGCCCCACAACCACCCGAGCCCCTTCGATCGCACTGGCGAACTCCGGCGAGCTCTGAAAAATCGACTGACCCAATTTTGAAATTTAGTCTAGTGTGATTTAACTAGTGTGGAATATAAAAGGGGAAAACCATAAGCATTGGGAGTACAGTGTTGAGCGTGCCATGGCGGATCTGAAGGTGGAAACTAGACAAAGGCAACTTCGCAACCAAGACAATAAATCAGAGTAAAGCAGTGGCGATCTATTTTCTTGCTGCGATAAATAAGTTGAGCAAATACGAAAGAGTACCGCCTCTGGTGCGGCGCCGTGTACGCATCTACTGAGAATTTGACGGTGCTGTAGTAGCGATGGTTGTCGGTGGCGTGGAAGCAGATCTAGGAGGGTAGACGGTGGTGGTGGGGCACGGTGGACGAGATGGTCGTAGGAGCGGCGCCGGCAAGGTGGACGATGGCGGGATGAAGCGAGAGGACAGGATGCAAGGATCCCGGTCTGAAGTCGTGGATGAGAGAGGTCAATCTCTTGTAATGGACGGCGGCGTCGGGGTATCAGCTCCGGCATGGTGGAGGAGGACGTCGGTGGATGGGGTGGCGGACGGCGGCGGACGGAGGAGGGTGGGGTGGAGAGGGTGTTTTGGCGCCCACGGAGTACGAATGGGGAAAAGGGAGGTAGAGAGGAAGGGGGAACCATGTATTCAGGGCGCGCTTGTCTCAAATGCGAGGAAATTTACAAGCTTAGCCCCCGTTTCAAATTTCTACTACATCACAGCAGCATTAGTCGGTTGGGGATAGGACGGTAATCTCGCATACACCGAATATTTGCCGACGAGAGTTTGTTTTTGGCGCCCACCGTGTATGAATATGAATCGGGGAGGGAGTCGATTTCGGCCGAGGACACACTGTGTTTTGGCGCCCACCGTGTATGAATCCGGGTGAGCGACGGTTACGTCATGTTTTGGTGAAATTACAAACCTACCCCTATCGAAACCTATACAAATCCAGCAGATAGGCTTTGCATGGCAGGGATAGGCAGTAGTGATTTCCATCTCACAAATTTTGGTTTCGAGCGGTTACTGCTTCTTTCCCTGCTTCGTTCAAATTTTGCAGAGTGCACGTTTACCGTGCCAACTCAATTCGAATCCCGTTTGTATTTTTTTTGGGCGGGATCCATTTTCAACTAGAATTACATTCTATATCCATCATTTTTTTATATATACTTTCAAAAGCACAACACCATTTATACATAAATATGGTTTACAAATGGCATGATCTCAGATTCATAAGGTTGTATCCATCAATTTTGATTTTCAAATATTTGAAACCACTTTATGTTGAAATCCAATGTATGCATTCCTCACTAACTGTCTCCAATTAATGTGTGTTTCATGCCTATTTTTTTACTTCTCAAACATGTATAATGTGTTTCACACACGCAACATATAGTGTAATCCTGTTTAGACATTAATTGCATATAAACCATGCATTGTTTGTAATTGAAGAATCTATGGATCACCAATCACTAGTGCAGAACCGGGCAATAGCACCGATTCGTAAGGCCCTTTAGTGCCGGGTAACCGGCGCTAAAATGTAGGCACTATAGGCCCCCCTTTAGTACCGGTTCAGCACGAACCGGCGCTAAAGGGCAACTACGTGGCACGAGCCAGCTTCGGGGGCAGGGAGCCCTTTAGTACCGGTTGGTGTCACCAACCGGTACTAAAAGGTTGAGGAGGGGGGGTTGGGTTTATGATTTATTTTTCATTTAATGTTGTGTTTTCCATTTAATTCTTTTTTGTTTGCTGGTATTTTATGATACTACATATTGTACACGTTATACATATATATAAATAGAATTTCTAGTAGAACCGATCATAATATATATATATATATATATATATATATATCATTGAATGTCTCACAACCACCATTAATTAATTCACACATATACACACACATGTATTTATATATATATATATATATATATATATATAATTTCTCCTAATTGGTGCCTTCGGAGCCAGTGGCATTAGCCTAGCTAATTGGTGCCTTCGGAGCACGATAACAATTGGAAGTGGTTCATGGGGGCGGTAGCGGGTAATAGTATTCTCCTTTGGGATCTATGACCTGGTCGAGCAAAAATCCCTCTATTTCCTCTTGAATTGCTTCTATGTGGTCCTCTGCTAGGAGCTTGTCCCGCACCTCTTTGAACTATTAAGAAGGAGATCAATATGCATGTGTATTAGTTGTGTGACTAGATATCGGTAATGGTGTAAAAAATTGTGAATAGTGTTCTGACAATCGATATCGTACCCACTCCTGTCTTTGAGATTTGCTCCTTTCGGACGCCATCATGCGAATGTTCTCGCAAACGTAATATGCACATAGATCATTCCCCGGCGCCTGCTTCAGGGCCTTTACAAGAATGGAATTTGATCAGATAATAATTAATCAAGCATGATAATTAAAGAGATGGCAGCTAGCTAGTACTACTTAATTACTTACCTTGGGTCGATACCATTTCAGATTTTGTTTCCATGGGCCTGGAGTGGCCCTGATGAACTTTGCCCAAGCCTTGCCCGCCGACAAAGAAAATGAATAAATGGGTTATTAAATAGTTGTTATCAGGAAATGACGAACTAATTAAATAGGCCGAGATATAGTTAATAATGATTGAAATTACCTGTTGACTATCCCCTTCATGATGGTGTAGTCACTTGCTTTCTTAAGTAGTGAGTCTAGTACTTCAACTGTTCCTTCATCAACTTTAATGATTAACAAGATCCAGTGAAATCTGCATGCACACACGTTTGCATGTCTTAATTAAGCGGGCATATGTAAGCAAAAACATGTAGCTAGCTAGTAGGGAAACAGAATTTGTAGTACAAGACAGTGTGACTCACTGGAAGTTGTAAGGAAGTAGTATATCTTCATTGTATTTGAGGTCCTTGAAGAACTCTAGCATGCTTTCCTCTACACTTTTTTCGTGATATGGATCTATTTTCCATGTGTATTCATTAATGGTATTTGGGTCAACGAACCCAATGCCATAGCGTCCACTTTTTTTCATTTCATAAATCTTCATCCTGCATAATACCATAGAAAAGAATATAGTGAGGATAATTACAGGTAATAATTGATCAAAATGATCATTACAACTAGCTTGAGACTTAAATTACAGAAAGAAATCACTTACAGACAATAGCAACTGACGATAGATTTGTCAAGTGCGTCTTGATTGTATAGCTGAAATAGTTCTGAATACTCAATGGTCACAGCTTTCTCATGGTAGTAATGATCCTTCTTGACATTCACCATGAGGGACTCTCGATTGGAAATCTTGGTAATGTCTATGTACCATTGATGCAATTCATACATTCTCATTGGGAGCTTATTGACCTCGTCTAGCTCGACCAAAGGTTGGCCCCGGGCATATTTTCGTTTTATTTCCTCCTCTCTAATCGGAGACATGGACTTGATATCGAGGAGTTGTCCAACAGTGATCCCGATCGTTTCAGCTTGCGCAATATGCTCCTCGGTTATTACCACATCTCCCACCCCGGGAACGTTAACGGTTTGCCCACAATAATATTGGGCGCGCCTACTCTCATGTGTTGTTGGCACAACAAGCGGGGGGATTGATTGCGCCACCTGTTCTCCCAGCTGGGGAACGGTTTTACCGCTCCTTTTGCCAGCTGATTTGCTCGAGCTTGAGCTCGCCTCTTTCTGTAGACGTGCTCGATTTAACTTCTTGATGTGGTGCTCATAGTCTGTGTCAACAGGCTTGGGAGCTGGTGCTCTAGCCATATGAATGAAGTGGTCAATCTTTTCCACAGGCACTTTCTCCCTTGGCGGCGGTGGCGGTTTCGGTGCAAAATGGGCTTCCACCTCGGCCTTCGATATGGCTGTGTTTTCCTCCTCGGACTTGTCGTAAGGCCTCTGCGGAAGAGGCGCGAGGCTTGGACCATATTGAAATCGCTTGCCTCCGCCTGTACCTCCAGTACTACTTCGACTTGTACCGCTACGCACCATAGCTGAGGCGGCTCTCTTCCGTGATTGCTGAGGCGGCGAAGACGGCTGACATGGCTGAGTTGGAGGAGGAGAGTGGCCTGAAGCTGTGTCGGACTTGGAGGAGGAGTGGCCTGAAGCTGTGCCGGACTTGGAGGAGGAGTGGCCTGACGCTTTGCCAGACTTGGAGGAGGAGTGGCCTGAGGCTGTGCTGAACTTGGAGGAGGAGTGGCCTGACGCGTTGGTGGACTTGGAGGAGCGGGAGTCTGCTAACTCGGTGGCGGACTTCGACAAGGAGTCGGATGACGCGGTGTCGGTGGCCTTCGAAAGATGATGCAATCCTTTCTGCATAGGATGATACGATGGTTGGCCTCTCCCAGTGTGTGGTAGCTATCCAGCAATGCGTCGCCCGGGGCGGAACCCACGCTGCTTCTCGGCATGGATGGGATGGTGCTATCCAATGGTGGATCATCTGCTAGCTGTTGAGACCCCCTTTGCTGGCTAAGTGAGTCGATCTGCTCCTATTGCCGCTAGAATTTGACTGCCAAGTCCGCGTACGCTGATTCTAGGCCTTGAAGGCGTTCATAGTCTAGCTTCCTCTACTCCTCCTCCATCTTTCTCTTCTTCTCCTACGCAATCTTCTTTCTTGCACGGGTTCTGTAGTCGGCGTACCAGTCCGAAAACCCCTCATACCACGGCATAGCGCCCATGCCTCGTGTTCTTCCCGGGTGTTCAGGATTTCCCAGGGCACGCGTAAGCTCGTCATTCTCTCTGTTGGGCTCGAACACCCCCGATCGAGCCTCTTCTATTGCAACAAGTAGCTTATCTTCGGCTCCGTCCAGACATGCCTTCTTCGAAACTTTGCCTGTCTTCGGGTCCAACTCCCCCCCATGCGCATAGAACCAAGTCCTGCACCTGGGGGGCCAGGTCAATGTTTCTGGAGTGACACCTGCATCCAGCATCTCTTTCTCAGACTTATCCCACTTAGGCATTCTCACCGCATAGCCACCTGGCCCCAGCTTATGGAACTTTCCTTTTTGCGGCATTGGCCTTGTTTATTCTCGACCATTCCTTAGATAATTCTGAATCCTTGAATTTCACGAAATCGTCCCAATGAGCACTTTGATTCTCTAGTGTTCCCTCGAATACTGGAGTCTTCCTTCCTCCCTTGACGTACTTGGCCCATTCACGAATCTTGTGGTTCTTGAATGCAACCGCCATCTTCCTAAGAGCAGCGTCCTTGACTTTCTCCACATCTGCATCTGTGAAATGATCTAGTAGGGTGAAATGTTCCATGAGCGTTTCCCAAAGAAGAAGTTTTTATCTATCATCAACAAAAGTAACTCCTGGACGTGGCTTTGCTGGCTCTCTCCATTCTTGAAGGGAGATCGGGAGTTGGTCCTTACAAGAACTCCGCACTGACGAATGAACTTGTCCGCAATCTTCTTAGGCGTTAATGGTTCACCATTAGGTTTGATGGCCTCGATATTGTACTTTACGCCCTCCTTAAACTTTTTGTTCGGGCCTCGTTTCCTGTTGCCTGAAGATTTGCTGGATCCAGATGGCTGAAAGAAGAAAGATCGATTCGTTAATATATCTTCAAGTCATTTAAAACATGTGATGATCACCAGATGCCTGCTTATATAAATATATATACCTCACCGGTCTTTGTTGTTTCAAGATCAACATTTTCTTCGTCATGTTCATAGTTCATGACTTCATCAACTCGGTCATCGCAATCGAATATCATATCACCCTCCCCGGTGTTGTTTAGATATTCGGAGCCGTCATAATCTTCTTCATTCTGATCATCATCTAACCCGTGAGGATTGCGTATGATATTGAATAGGGCCTCTTCTCCCTCTCTGCCGGTATTGTCCGCCATAGGTTTTGTTTAACTAATCCAAAAGAAATATATTCAAATTACAATGCATGGATGCAATCAATTAATAAGGAAAAACTGAATCAATCATAGTACATAATAAGCATCATCGAATATAATCTCGAATACATCGTCTCGAATAATAGATATAATCTCAAATACATCATCTCGAATAATAGATATAATCTCGAATACATCTTCTCGAATAATAGATATAATATCGAATACATCACTAGCTAGCTAGCTAGCAAGCAAATAAAGATCGAATAATACAGAGTAATCTAGGCCACTCGCGGTTCCTGAGGTGCGGGCGGTGGACACCCAAAGAGAAGGAACCATCACTGGATCATAGCTCGGGTGATCTCCCAAAAGAACCTGCCAGGTATTAGAGAACCTGGCGTCCATAGCAGCCATGTAGAGATGGACGTGCTCGTCCTCCTCCCTGACACGGCGACGTACCACCTCCGGCGGGGCCGGCTCCCTCCGCACCGAAAGTGGCCCACGCGAATGCCACCAAAGGAGATGAGGGTCGATGATGGGACCCGGGGCCGGGTTCCTCACCAAGCGTCGCGCCCCTGAAGGTAGCACCTCCCAGTGCCAGCCCGACGGAACCCAGTCCCGGACATGGGTCCTCTGACGCAGGACGTCGTCGCGAACGGGTCGACGGCGAGGATGCGGGTCGGGCATCGTCGACAACAAATACTATATGCCGCAAAAGTAAAGTAACATTTTTTAAATGATGGATTGTGATTTCATATATGCAAATTCTAAATTTTATAACTAAAACTAACATTTCTAATATTTCTATAACTAAAACTAACATTTCTAATATTTCTATAACTAAAAAACATTTCTATATAACTAACATTTCTAACATTTCTATATAACTAACATTTCTATATAACTAACATTTCTATAACTAAAACTAACATTTCTAATAATTCTATAACTAAAAAACAGAAAGATTGCTAACAATTCTATAACAATGTGTGTGTGTGTGTGTGTGGTTGGCGGCCGAGGCAGGAGCTCACCGGCGAGGCGCGACGACGGTGGGCGGCGATGGGGACGGAGACAGAGACGAGGCGGCGACGACGGGGATGGGCCGGCGACGACGGGAACGGGGACGGGCCGGGCGGGGACGACGTACAGGAGGACGGGCCGGGTGGGGACGACGGGAGGACGGGGCGGGGCTCGGCGCGGCGACGGGGACGACGGGGATGGCGACGGCGACGGACGGCGATGGGGACGGCGACGGGGGCGGCGACAAGGGGCGGCGGCGGCGGGGCAGAGGAGGAAGAAGCAGGGAGAGATGAGAAACTGACAATTTTTTTGAAGTGTTTTCTTATATAGAACAACCTTTAGTACCGGTTGGAGCCACCAACCGGTACTAAAGGTCTGTTTTGGCCAGGCCAAGCGGCGGGAACGGCACGCCTTTAGTACCGGGTGGTGGGTCCAACCGGTACTAAAGACCCCCCCTTTAGTACCGGTTGGAGCCACGACCCGGTACTAAAGGGTGTGCGCTGCCAGGCGAGGGGCGCAAAAGTTTAGTCCCACCTCGCTAGCCGAGGGGCACTCGCACCTGCTTATAAGCCCCGCCGTCGCTGCTGTCTCAAGCTCCTCTCTTAAGCAGGCCTTCTGGGCCTACCTCTTCTGCGATGCCCTGTTGGGCCTACTGGGCTAGTGGGCCTGCATCCTGGCCCAACTAGAATTTGGGTTTCTAGTCATATGCAGGCCGCTGTGGCCCAGTAGGTGGGCTTTTTTTCTTATTTTTTTGCTTTATTTATTTTTGTTTTATTTATTTTAGAGTTATTTTTTCTGTATTTAGAGTTTGTTTGTGAATATTTTTGCTTTAGGTACAAAAAATTACAAACTTTCTGTTAGTACCGGTAGTTTACAAATTTGAATAGTTTAAATTTTGAATTATTTGAAATTTGTGTGAATCACTAGTTTGTGAATAACTTAACTTGAAAATAGATTTTTCAGTGATTCTTTTTTCTTATGTTTAATATTAGTGTGTTTTATCATTATATTCAATTTGGTAATGCTTAGGTTATTTAAAAAATGAAATGCCTTTGTAAGAGATGGGTTTTCGTCCGAAACCCTGATACTTCGAAAGAGATTGTCCATTTTGTACACGAAGTGCATCCAGTTTTTGCGGTAACCCTCTCTACTTTTTTGCACATGCTATGTGGGTGAAATTATGATACCATGCCAACTTTCAACCTTTTCTGAGTTCATTTGAAATGCTTTTCAATTTCAGGGTCATTTAGCTGAAAAAATCAGTAAATGCATGAAAGAATTTGCTTGCACATAAAATTTCTTCGCGTTTCAAATGCCAAAACACATAACTAGCCACCCTAACTATTACAGAGATTCCCTCCTGGGTGTGAAACACAGAAGAAAGTGATGATAGTGAAGCCGATCACATCCCAGATCTTTGGGTGTGAAACTTTTTCTTCGCGTGTGTCCCTTTGCGCCGTAGCCATTGAAAATCTTCATCATTTAACTGGACGCTCGGGTCAATATTCACTGTGAATGGAGCAATTTCATCAAACTTTTCATAATCTCCTAACATGTTTGTCTTGTCATCCACTCCCACGATGTTTCTCTTCCCAGAAAGAACTATGTGCCGCTTTGGCTCATCGTACGATGCATTCGCTTCCTTATCTTTTCTTTTTCTCGGCTTGGTAGACATGTCCTTCACATAGAAAAACTGTGCCACATCACTGGCTAGGACGAATGGTTCGTCTGCATACGCAAGATTGTTGAGATCCACTGTTGTCATTCCGTACTGCGGGTCTTCCGTTACCCCGCCTCATGTCATATTGACCCATTTGCACCGAAACAAAGGGACCTTCAAACCACGTCAATAGTCAAGTTCCCATATGTCCTATATATAACCATAATATGTTTCCTTTCCCGTCTTGGTTTCTGCATCAAAGCGGACACCACTGTTTTGCTTGGTGCTCTTCTTATCTTGGGCGATCGTGTAAAATGTATTACCATTTATCTCGTACCCTTTAAAAGTCATTATATTCGAAGATGGTAACTGGGACAGTAAGTACAGGTCATCTTCAATAGAGGCGTCATGCATGGTACGTGTCTGCAACCAGCTGGCGAAACTCCTAGTTTGTTCATGTGTAATCCAGTCATCAGACCACTCCGGGTGTTTGGAGTGTAGCAAATCCTTGTGTTCATCCATATACGGAGCCACCAAGGCGGAATTCTGTAGAATTGTGTAGTGTGCTTCAGTAAGAGAATGTCCGTCCATACATAGTATTTGTTCCCCTCCTAGCGTGCCTTTTCCATCCAGTCTGCCCTTATGCCGCGATTCAGGAACACCAATCGGCTTAAGGTCAGGAATAAAGTCAATACAAAACTCAATGACCTCGTCATTTTCATGGCCCTTGGAGATGCTTCCTTCTGGCCTAGCACGGTTATGAACATATTTCTGTAAGACTCCCATGAACCTCTCAAAGGGGAACATATTGTGTAGAAATACAGGACCTAAAACGTTAATCTCTTCACATAGGTGAACTAGGACGTGCGTCATGATGTTGAAGAAGGATGGTGGGAACACCAACTCAAAACTAACAAGACATTGCACCAAATCATTCTCTAACCTTGGTATGATTTCTGGATCGATTACCTTCTGAGAGATTGCATTGAGGAATGCACATAGCTTCACAATGGCTAATCGAACGTTTTCCGGTAGAAGCCCCCTCAATGCAACCGAAAGCAGTTGCGTCATAATCACGTGGCAGTCATGAGACTTTAGGTTCTAGAACTTTTTCTCTGCCATGTTTATTATTCCCTTTATATTCGACAAGAAGCCAGACGGTACCTTAATACTGAGCAGGCATTCAAAGAAGATTTCCTTCTCTTCTTTGGTAAGAGCATAGCTTGCATGACCCTGTTGTATGCCGTCTTTTCCGTGCATACGTTGCTGGTCCTCCCATGCCTTAGGTGTATCTTTTGTCTTCCCATACACGCCCAAGAAGCCAAGCAGGGTCACACAAAGATTCTTCATCACGTGCATCACGTCGATTGCGGAGCGAACCTCTAGGTCTTTCTAATAGGGCAGGTCCCAAAATATAGATTTCTTCTTCCACATGGGTGCGCGTCCGTCAGTGTCATTCGGAACAGGTTGTCCACCAGGACCCTTTCCAAAGACCACCTTCAAATCGTTGACCATATCATGTACATCAGCACCAGTACGGTGGCGAGGCTTCGTCCGGTGATCCGCCTCACCTTTGAAATGCTTGCCTTTCCTTCTTACGGGATGCCTGCTCGGAAGAAATCGACGATGTCCCAGGTACACATTCTTCTTACAATTAGCCAAATATATATTGTCGGTATCGTCCAAGCAGTGCGTGCATGTGCGGTATCCCTTGTTTGTCTGTCTTGAAAGGTTACTGAGAGTAGGCCAATCATTGATGGTCACGAACCGCAACGCCTTTAGGTCAAATTCTTCCCCCATGTGCTCATCTCACGCACGTACACCTGTTCCATTCCACAGTTGTAAGAGTTCTTCAACTAATGGCCTTAGGTACACATCAATGTCGTTGCCGGGTTACTTAGGGCCTTGGATGAGCACTGGCATCATAATGAACTTCCGCTTCATGCACAACCAAGGAGGAAGGTTATATAAACATAGAGTCACAGGCCAGGTGCTATGGTTGCTGCTCTGCTCCCCAAAAGGATTAATGCCATCTGCGCCTAGACCAAACCATACATTCCTTACGTCATCTGCAAACTCCTTCCCGTACTTTCTTTCGAGTTTTCTCCACTGCGACCCGTCAGCGGGTACTCTCAACTTTCCATATTTCTTACGGTCTTCTATGTGCCATAGCATCGCCTTGGCATGCTCTTTGTTTTGGAATAAACGTTTCAACCGTGGTATTATAGGAGCATACCACATCACCTTGGCAGGAATCTTCTTCTTGGGGCGCTCGCCCTCGACATCACCAGGGTCATCGTGGCTGATCTTATAGCACAATGCACCGCATACTGGGAAAGCGTTCAAATCCTCGTACTCACCGCGGTAGAGGATGCAATCATTAGGGCATGCATGTATCTTCGGCACCTCTAACCCTAGATGGCAGACATCCTTCTTTGCTTCGTACGTACTCTCGGGCAATTCGTTGTCCTTTGGAAGCATATTCTTTATCATTACCAGCAAGTTTCCAAATCCCTTGTTAGATACACCATTCTCTGCCTTCCATTGTAGCAATTCCAGTGTGGTGCCCGGCTTTTTCTTGTCACCTACGCAATTCGGGTACAACAATTTTTTGTGATCCTCTAACATGCGCTGCAACTTCTTCTTCTCCAAATCACTTGCGCAGTTTCTCTTTGCATCGGCAATGGCCCGACCTAGATCATAAACGGGCTCATCCGATGCCTCTTCTTCAGCTTCTTCCCACATTGCCGGCTCAGCTTCTTCCTGCATTACCAGCTCAGCTTCTTCCCTCATTGTTGTATCATCGTATTCAGGGAACCCATGGCCAGGATAGCTGTCGTCGTCCTCTTCTTATTCATTGTCTTCCATCATAACCCCTCTTTCTCCATGCTTGGTCCAAACATTATAGTGGGGCATGAAACTGGACTCAAACAGGTGGACGTGAATGGTTCTTGATGTAGAGTAATTGTGACCATTCTTACAGCCAGCACATGGACAAGGCATAAAACCATCCGCCCGCTTGTTTGCCTCAGCTGCAAGCAGAAAAGTATGCACGCCATTAATGAACTCAGGACAGCATCGGTCATCGTACATCCATTGCCGACTCATCTTCAATACACAACACCGAAAACACCAAATTAATACAATACATAAAGTTCATACATAAAGATCATACAACACTTAAATGCAACAAACAAATAACTCTCTAGCTAAAGAATTTAAATGCAACAACAAATGCGATCAAGATCGCAACTAAGGTAACAATTGATCCAACAGCATAATGATACCAAGCCTCACTATGAATGGCATATTTTCTAATCTTACTAATCTTCAAGCGCATTTTCTCCATCTTAATCTTGTGATCATCGACGGCATCGGCAACATGCAACTCCAATTCCATCTTCTCCCCCTCAATTCTTTTCAATTTTTCCTTCAAATCCTCGTTTTCTCTTTCAACTAAATTTAACCTCTCGACAGTAGGATCGGTTGGAATTTCCGGTTCAACTACCTCCTACATACAAATATCTATGTCAACTTGATGGGCATAATTTGTCATAAACACGAAATGCAATGAGTAGTTTTAAAAGAGAATATACCACATCTGAATCATAACCCGGACGAGGGCCGACGGGGACGGATATCAAAACCATGGCACTATGTATAATAGACAACGTATGGGTAAGATAATTATACGAGTAACTATATATCCAAATCACACAAACATCAATTTTTTATATAAAACTTCATGAACAAGAGGCTCACCACAAGGTGGTGCCGGCGACGGGACGTTGCGAGTGATCGACGATGGTTACGACAGAGATTTAGAAGGTACTAAGTAAACCACACCTACATATGCAAACTAAGTGTTATTTTTTACCTCAAATTGCATATAAATCAAATACTAGCACATATATATAATTCCTCCCAAATTACTAAACTCAAAAATCAATCACTATATAAAGCATTGCACGAGCTAATCTAGCAATGAGAGATGAAAGGACAAAGTTGCTAACCTTTGTGATCATTTGAATGGATGGGGGCCTTCAAATCTTGACAAATTTTGGGCAAAATGTGTGATGAGCTTGAGAGGAAGAGGGAAAACAACAGAGAGGAGAGGGGAAAGGGGAAGAACAGAGCGAGCTCGGGTGGACGAAGGGTCTATGTAGGACGACCTTTAGTACCGGTTCGTGATACGACCCGGTACTAAAGGTGCTGGAGGGGCCCCGGACTGACAACATCCTGCCACCACTCACTTTAGTACAGGTTCGTGGCACGAACCGGTGCTAAAGGTTCGCCACGAACCGGTACTAATGAGAGCGGCCGGCTAGCCGTTGGAACCGGCACTAATGCACACATTAGTGTCGGCTCAAATTCAAACTGGCACTAATGTGCTTCACGTTTGACCCTTTTTCTACTAGTGAATATTGATAAACTATATAACATTACATGTGTGCCCAAATTCAAATGAATATGCATGTTTGATACACCATTTTGCGTTATGATATTATCGATGTCGTGATCTCCAGTTTAAATATTTGATTCCCCTTTAATCCAGATATTCGTCTCATATAGCTATCACTCATGCTTATATAGGACTATCTCTCTGTACCTATACACGTTCATCGTCTCTCAGGTATCTCTCGTGCTACCTGTATGTCGACAATGATCTTTTATCTTTGTAACAAACTGACGGTAGTCTCTCCCTCGACCTTCATCACTCTATCTCTCTCTAAGTATATCTCGCTCCCTGCTATGTGTCTCTAACTATGATTCTCCATGTGGAATCTCTTTCTCTCACACAAACACAAAACTTTGTCTCCCGGGGTCTCATTTCTCTCTACTATTCCCATGTGTGCCACTCGCACACCACTCATATAGAGATGTCTTTCGCTCCTTAGATATGAGAACCTACGACTCTTCCTCTTCAATATCTCTTTCTCGCACACAAACACAAACTCTATCTCCCAGGGTCTCATATTTCTCCATTGTTCTCTTGTATGTCGCTCACACACACCCTCTCTCCCTAGAGATATCTTGCGTTCCCTCGTATGTCTCTCTAGCTATCACTCTCGTTATGAAATATCTTTCTCTCTCGCAGACACAAAACTCCGTCTCCCTGGAATTCATTTCTCTCTGATATCTGTTTGTATGTGACTCACATGCACCCTCTCTCTATCCCTCTCACACCCACACACATAACCCAGCCTTCTGATCCACTCGACTCCTATCTCTAACGCACACTAGCTAGCATCTTTACCTTTCTATTTATCTGTTTCTCCATCAACCTTCTTTCTCGCCCTCACTCTTGATTCCTATCACGCACAATACATATGTTTCTCTCTACATGCAGTCAAGTGCCCTCTCACACACATATATAACTTCACCCTTTGAACCACCCGACGGTCATCTTCAACACCCAAACTAGCAGATGTCCCTCTAGCTAGCATCTCCATCTATGTATCTATCTGTAGTTTCTTCGTCAACATTTCTTCCTCACACGGAGTCTTGCTTCCTATCACCCACACTATATATTTCTCTCCATACATATGCATTTATATGTTGGTCTCTTTTGCACAATCGTTGCGCCTCACTCCCTCTGCTCGCCATAGATGCATGCTCCAGCCCACGCCACTATCTCTTAAAGACAAAAACACATGCTCAATTGTCGGGCCTTCTTCCCTGCATTCTCACATGCATGCATATTGTCATACCGATCCGTCTCTCCCATGTTGTTGATCTTATGACTTATGTCTTCTTTCTTTTATCTCGAACATGCGCGCGCACACACACACACATCCCATGTATACATGTATACCTCTCACACATGCACGTTCAAGGTCTCTATGTATCCATACATAGTTAATTACCCTCAATCCTAATGCCACATCGAATTGTTCGCCTCTTTTGTGCACATAACTTCCGCCTGGATGGGTAAAACACACACTCACACTTAACAATCTCCTTCTAGCTAAGCCACCCCCCCTCCCGCCTCTCACTCTTCCCCTATATCCCCGAAACCAATAAGACCATCCCTTTGTTTACTTCCCGCCTACATGCACCATCGATATATAGTAGTCTTCCTCGGTGTCTCTCAAACAAACACATTCTCTCGATGTCGACTCCTCTCATGCGCACACACCTTCTCTTCCCTCTCTACGCACATTTTCTCTCTCGCACCCCATCGTTGGTGGCCTCTGCCATACACATCACCTCTCAATGATGAAGCTGTGCACACTTAAATTACATCCACCATAGAGGACCCCGCGACACACAAACACACACACACGCACGCACGCACCCCCCCCCACACACACACACACTAAGACTCCATATCTCTCTCTCTCACACACACACACACTACTAGGGAAAACCTTATACACAGAATATTACCAGCAGCGCTCTTCAAAATACGACGCTACTGCTATTTAGCAGCAGTGCGTTCCGTGAAAACACGCTATTGAATAGAAAATAGCAGTAGCGCGTCATCTCTAAACCGCGCTGCTGCTCCCATTGCCATGACCTCGCCGTCCAACTAGTTATAGTAGTAGCTCCTTATGCCTTACCCCACTACTGCTATTGTCCTTAGCTGTAGCGCTTTCTCATGCCCTCGCTACTACTAACCCTACCTTATCCCCACACGTACGGACAACCCTGTCTCTCTCACTCACTCTCCCTCTCTCAGTCACTCCCGCCCGCGCCGATAACCGTTGTCGTTCGTCGCCGCCGCCGCCGTGGTCCGTCCGCCACCGAGGTACTCCCTCCTTCCGTCCCTCCTCCTCCTCCCACCGTGCCCTCCTCCCTCCTCCTCCCTCCGCCTGCGGCCGCCCCCTCCTCCCTCCTCCGCTGGCAGCCCTCCTCCGGCCGCCCCTCCCTCCTCCTCCTTCGAC
>NC_041386.1:50144813-50152535 GCF_002162155.2 Triticum dicoccoides
CCCTCCCTCCCTCCCTCCCTCCCTTGTCTCTGTTTTTGCAAATCATAGGTAACTAGTTTATTTAGTAAGTGATTATTATAACTAGTTTATTTATATTAAGTGCTTAATAGAACTAGTTTATTTAGTAAGTGCTTAATAGAACTAGTTTATTTAGTAAGTAGTTAATAAAACTAGTTTATTTAGTAAGTAGTTAATAAAACTAGTTTATTTACTGTTAGGATTATATATAAGATATTTTCAAATGTTTTTTTCATATTTTGAACCATTGAAATGCAATGACCATCGACAAGTGGCCTATGTCTTGCCGGAGTATTGATTAATTTCCGTTCCGGCAAATTTCAGGCGCTCGATATGTCCTTTTTTAGCAAAGGCCATGCCGGATTTTTTGGGTTTTGCCGTCGAGTTATAATCTTTGAATTTTGAACACAGGAGATGTTTGATGACGATGGGATCCCGGAGTGTGTGTACTGCTACGATGATTGAGGTGTGTGCGACAGGTTTCCTCACCTGCAAAACAATAGGTTTTTCACCGTGAAGCTGGAAGAGACCTTCGATGTTTGTACAGTACGCAACGACAAGCATTTCATCGTATTTAATATCATCACTTGTGCTTCGTTTGTTCAACGTGTAATTTATGGATTTTTTCAATTCGATTAGTACATCTCGTGCCATGCTAGACCATATGTATTGGAGAAGCTTGGTTTTGGTTTAGATGACTTTGAGAATGTGGAGACGAGGAGGGCTCACTTACTAAACATGGTTATGAGTTTCTGGTTAAGTTCTACAATGCGGTCAATCACACCCATTTTGGTTGCTCTAATTACGAAGCTCTCTGCAAGTCATATGGATTTGAGGAGGGAATGCGAATAAGATTTGATACTCGTCCCGAAGATTATGATGATGATGATAACATCGACATCTGGGTGGATGTGGATATGCCTCCAGTTTTGCCTAGATGTGAGTTTGCCAAACTAATTTGTTAAGTTCAGTAATTTATGTTGTTAATTTAAAACTATTTGGTGTTCGTCCGTACTAAACTTATTTATTTATAATTTTCAGCTTATTTCTTATGTTCAAGAAATACTCGGAAGGTAGTAGACAACACATACTACAGCTATGTCTCCAAGCTTAATTGTGAGGAGAAAGGTTATCTTGTCTCATTCATAGAAGATGTTGAGGCCTTCAAAAACAGTCACTCTATCAGCCCAAATTATACTAGATACGTGCCACTAGTCCATACATTGCTTGATGATAACTTCATTGCCAAAAACTTGGTAAGATTTTGTTAATGATGGTAACTTCATTGCATACATTATTCTTAAGTAAACCATTGCTAACTATATATGTTACTATTCCATTTTTGAACAGAGGCTCCCGAAGCAGGTTGTGCCTAATATGGTATTTACCGAAGGTGATATGCATATGGTTAGCTTACGACCAACTCCTTCAGAGGCTTACCATACTGCATACTCGATTTCTTCAAATGATGGAAGGCTCAAAATCAAAGAATGGAGCAAAGTGATGAATGCGCACACGCAAATAATTGGAGACAAAATGAATGTGCGCAAGCCACAAGTTGGAGATAGGTTTATGTCCATTCTCCATTATGGTGTAGGACCGGTTTATCTGTTTTATGGTATTTTAGCTAGGAGAGAGGAGTAGGTCCTAAGTATTAAGAACAATTAGTTAGTGTTGATTATATATGACTACAATGTCTTAGACTTGATGGTGATACTGAGTAGGAGTAGTGATTATGATTACTATGATGATGAGGAGGAGGAGTTGTTATTATAACTAGTGACGAAGTTGTTATATGACATTGGACGAAAATGATGATTATGAGGAGTTATGTGACAATGATGTATTATTATGATAAGTTGTTAATGATATTATGATGATGATGATAAGTTATTATGTCACTGGGTGTAAGAACCGCCGATTAGTTTCAAATGGATGGATCCAGAGTGACCATTGGTTACTTTGGATCCATGCACTTGAAACTAATCCAAGGTTCTTTCACCTAGTGATTTAATAACTCATTATGATGTAAAAACAATCTCTAAACTGCTATTGTATGAAAAATTGTATACAGGTATATGAATACGACCTAAAATTCAAGAGAAATGGAATAGGGAATAATAGTAGTAGCGATTGTTTTTGAAAGCGCTACTAGTAGTTAGCAGTAGCGCTTGATATAGCGCTTGACTAAGTAGATATAGCAGTAGCGAGTGCCTGTAGGCGCTACTGCTAAGCATTAGTTGTAGCGCCTTATCAGTAGCGCGCCTACCCGCGCTACTGATAGGCCAAAAATCGGCGCTACTGCTAGGCTTTTCCCTAGTAGTGACACACACACACACACAAACACACACACATGCATGCACGCATGCACGCACCCCCCCACACACACACACACACTAAGACTCCATCTCTCTCCCTCTCTCTCTCTCACACACACACACACAAACTAAGACTCCATCACACACACACACACACACACACTAGGACTCCATCTCACACACACATGCTCTAGACGGAGCATTTGTTCCTACCACCCTTCATCCAACCTTACCCGTATGATAAAAAATCACCTTTATTTACTTGCATAACATGGACAAATGCCACTTTACTTTAGTAGTCAGCAAACTTATCATCTGTACCGTTATAAAAAACGAGTCGGCGGTGATGGTGTGCCTGCCATCTTGTAATACAGACCGTATGATCTATATCTGAGGATAGAAAGCAAACTATGATAATTTTACAAAAGATACCCACACCTCTCTCCACATCATTATCTCCCGCAACCTTATTGCTCAGCAATTAAAAAAGGAATAAGTCGCTGTAACAATCTAGATTGCATGGTGGCCGCTGCCGCCTGCCACCTGCCGGCGTCGTCCATCCCCGTGCCTCCGCCCATTTCGACCACCAGTCACCACCACGCTCCACTCCTCCTTGCTTTCTCTCTCATCTTTCATTTTTTTGATGACATTCTTGAGATACCAGTTTTCTGATAAAATTCTCGAGATATCATTAGTTTTTACACATGGGATTACTCCTGCATGGGTCAATCACAACAGGTGTTTTGTAAAAAATGCATATTGATGTTCCCTGCAATGCACGAGAATCTTGCTTGTAATTATATAACGCAAATCACGAGCAGGAAGTGACATTTTTTTGACACAACCACGTTAACATGGCCACGTAAATCACTAGCTAAAGTAAATACCATTATACTTATATCTCGATGCAAAAGGTTGAGTACATGTCCGAAGAGTAGAGTCGCACACACGCACTCTGTCTCTCAGAATCTCTCTCACACACACCAGTTATGTGATGCCCACTTAAGCAGACACGTATGTTACAATTTGTGCACCCGCGGGTACATGTGATGCTGCGCATTTATTTAAGCCGCAAGGCGGACCCAAATAGTAGCTGCATTCATTCCCCTCCCGCCGCCTCTTCTCTGGTCACCGTCGCCCGGTAGCCATGGGCTGGCCGAAGGTAACAACATACGCCATACTCCCGCCGGAGAGGCGCTTTAATATGGAAATTTTAGTGGTCATGCATGCATCTTTTTGTGCTAGCACTCCTATATAAGGGTTGACCGGTCGCTTCCCGCGGACGTGCGCGGGCGGTGGAAGAGGAAGGAGAAGGGAAGCGGGCTGTGGAGTAACGTTTTTACCACAATTTCTTAGGAAACTGAGTGCAATAATTGAGTAGTTTTGCAAACTACCAGTACTACACCTGAAATGGTTCAAAACCTATACTCCCTTGCCAGCACGCTTCCCACGTGAAACGGTCAGCGTCGCCCTGGAGCATCAGTGCCGCATTAATGCCCAGCCAGAGCGGAGGCTACCTCTCACTAGCGCCGGCTTTGAAGTGGCGCGACGACCGAGAGAGCGCCGCTTCCCGGTGCACGCGACTGCTCCGTGTCGAGACTGGCCAGAGGCCCTGTTTGGATCCATGGGTTAGAGTTAGTTTGAGCTAGTTGGGGCTCAAATAGCCCTAAAGTATCCAAGCATGAGGGTTTAAATTGGAGCAAGTTGCACCGAACCCACCAAAAAAATCTATCCCACCCAAGAGGTGCTAACTGCAGATAGTTCTCATTGGGACCACTGAAAAATCACTTTTCTCTCTCCATGAAGTGCATTTATTGGCAATCTAAACCTGTCACCCAAACACCTCTTTGGCTACAGTTAGTTCATGGTTAGTCTAACCTCTAGCTAAGTTAGAGTATCAAACAGGAGCAGTATAGAACATGCAAGTTGCACAAAGCATACAGGCAAATTCGTACGTGAAAGGATTTTTTCTTTTTGAAAATGGAACGTGAAAGGATTTTTTTTAGAATGCGGTTGGCATGTTGCTAACATGTGATAGTTAACCGACCTCAATAGACGGCAGAAAAGCCAGCCCGTCGCATTTTGATAGAGACGAGGAGGGAGAAGCGATACGGGCTGCTGGATTACTAGAGATAGGTGTCACACGGAAGCCAAGAAATATGGTGATAGCATGGGTTAGCCATGTACTAGTATGATGTAACTACACTGGGCTGCCGTGTTTCGTACTCTTCCGGTCCACTGTGGAGATGATTGGTTAATTTTATATCGCTGAATAATATTAAATATTATGAGTGCAGACGCTCCACCACGAGGTTCCTTGCTCCTTCTTGGTCGTCCAGAATCTATGTTCTTCCACTCTATTTTTTTACGTGAGCTTTGTTCGTCCTTTTGCCAACACGGAAGACATCTAGCATCAACGTGCACATGTTATGCAAGGATCGTTCCATCCATATGAAGAACACGAGGGACTGGAACTATGAGACGGACATGTACCCAGGAGTGGACGTACGAACCTGAGTAATGTAGCGTAGTAAGTGAAGTATAAAGGGACAAATGGTATGAACATGCGTGGCATATAGGGTGTGCTTGGTTGCATTCTCGTCTCAGCATAGTTGTTCCCTCTTCATGCATGCTCAACTCAACACCCCTCTTCATGCATGCTCTCTTCATGCATGCTTCTAGTGTATTTGTGCTAAACTAGTGTGGACTCATGCACCCTCCATACACTCTACCAAACACCCAAAAGTAGGTCAAGAAGGGAACTCTTGGGCGGCATTTGTCTCTTACTATGTACTACCACTAAACGTTGTACGTGCAATGCACGGTGATGTTATGGAGTATGTGCCTAAGTACTCTACTACTACTATATTAGTTGGAGGCACATATTAACTTTTATATTTGTTTACGTGTATGCCTCGAGACCTTCCAACTAGACATGTCTTTCTCTCCAAGTCGCACTTTGTATCGTTCATACCTCTAAGTACTACTATGTGTGGTCTCCGACCCAGAAGTGGAAGAAGTGGAGAGGCTCTACCACGCTGTTTTTTTACGCTGGGCTGTACCACGCTATTCATGTCCCACTCCTTTCGGTAACGTGTGGGACATCCAGCACGTGCCGTGTTTGGCACCCTTCGTTGTGAGAGTTGAAACGCTAGCATTCATCAGAAATAAAAAATAATTATAAATCGGCAGTGATACTATTTTTTGCAAACCAATCAGCAGTGATACTATACCACACGGTTTCCTTGCTCCTCGATATCAGAAAGAATACTTCCGTTTGCCAACATGTGGGACATCGACCATCCTGATCCACTTGCCATGCACGTAGAACTCCAAGGGAGAGTCACCCAGGTCGTCGCACCGCAGTACCAATGACTAATGAGCCGTCAAATCACAGGCCCACTTCCCACTTTGAAGTTGCTCAGACGAAGGAACCATCATGACTTCGTTGAATTCCGCTTCTTGAAGAAAACTATTGTACCAGGAGTACTGCTAGCTACAGTAGTTACTCCAATAGAGGCCTCCTTTCGTTCATAGGATAGGAATATGAAAATCATAGGAAGTGAGATGAGATGCATCTCAATTCCTATAGAGAAAGAGATCCCATTTGATGCTTAGGATAGGAATTTTTCCATTTAGACTAGGCCAATTTACTGGTAATTTGCTCTAAAAACTACAGTAGTAACTAGTAGTATTGGTACATGCTCGTACTCAAACACAAACACACACACTAACTACTAGTACTACTACTTCTCACATGTTGGCCAAACATCGTCGTTCTCCTTCTCGGCTTTGTCTGTGACACCCCACCGTGCTTGGATCTCCGCTAACCTCTCCGCAGTAGCGCGTGCGTCCTTTTCTTTCTTGCGGCGGCGGGCCTCTCTTTTCTTGAGTGCTTTCCGACTTTTCCGCTCCCTTTATGCAGCTTTGGCCGCCTCTTGCTCTACCGCCCATTCGGCCTTGGCATCTTCAAATTCCTCCCACATAGTTGTGAGGTCGCGAGCGGTGATGAACTCGGCATGGCGGGATGCCATTGCTTCCCTACCATTTTGTGTGCGGTCGTGGGCGGCGAGGAACTCGGCGCAGCGGGATGCCATCGCTGCCTTACTGGTTAGTGTGCGGCGCAGTGGCATGAACGACGCTTGGTGAGAGCTCTGGGGTGGAGTGGCCGGACAATCATATAGTGCATTGGTTTGTCAAGAGCTCAAGGACAGAAGACGAAGAAAATTTGGATTCCCCTTTAATCCTGGTCATTTATTACCGAGTAAAATGCATTGGCGGTCATCGAACATGTCTTGATAGCTCACTTTGATCATTGTATATGAGATATGGTGATTATACGGTCACTGGCTCAGCGTATAGCTCTGTATTTGTCTGGTTGACCAGTCAAACACTCCGCATGCGCCTCATCAGCTCGTGTTCTTTATCTATCTACACGAGCCTACCTGTCAATGGAGAAAGAAATACTGTAAAAACCAAAATTATGCGTATGTGGGGAATCAAACCACGGACTCGTCGCTGAACGCACCCTCATCAGCCAAATGAAAATGAAATACTTCGCGTCAGACACTCACGCTCACGCTGTCAAAGCATGCTAATGCATGCACCTCGCCCTCTAAATCAAAGTCCTGCTCATGGCGCAACGCAAACGGCGAGTCCCGGTGGTGCCTGACAATACTGTTTAGATTTTTGATGGAGGCCTACGCGAACGCCGAGCATGTATTCACCTGGCTCAACACCAACGGTCATACTCGGACCGCCTTGCTCATGTATATCGTCCATCACAACGACAATCTATAAAACAACCTAAGCTAGATAGGGTACTATGGTAGTATGGTATGGAGTATGTACTATCGTGAGCGACCGATCTTAGTGCCACTTCACACTGAAACCCCTTGCATCGCTAGCGCGCGCTTCCCACCTGGAACGGTCACCATCTCTCCAGAATGTCAATGCCGCATTCACCGGACTTAACTGCAGGTGCAATTGGTGTGTCACTGACATTTGGGCTAGATGCCCGTTGGGCCCACATGTTAGTAACCCAAACGCATCTGCAGTTAAGTCACTGAAGCAGCGTCCGTATTCACGGCGGACGAACCTACTCCGGCGCCAGTTGTCCATCCGTCTGCCGCGGCTCATTGCCATTCGCCCGCTATATTAACTTGAGCCCCAGCTCCCAGCCATAGCCAAAGACCCACACTTATTCTCCTCCGGTCCCTTCCTTTTGTCGGCACCACTTAAACCATGGCCTCCTGGCGCTCCGAAGCTAGCTCTCTTGGACGTACTATCGCAGGAGCAGACGAGGGACATCGTCGGCTCTGCTCCGGGCGCGCTCCAAAGCTCTCTTCGACGTACTGTCGCAGGAGCAAACGAAGGAGATCGCCGC
>NC_041386.1:50153060-50165301 GCF_002162155.2 Triticum dicoccoides
CCACAAAGCTGGCGTGCATGCGCGGGCGCAGACGGCAGCGGAGAAGAGTAGTACACGGTAGGTCATCGCCGCTCTGGTCCCGGGAAGGCCACCGCTACTCCACTTAGTCGACGCCAAGCTTGGTGGGGTAAACATCGGCGGCCGATTAGCCGCTTGACGGCGACATGGAGGCAGAAATCTTCATAACCTTGTGCTCCGTAGGAGGAGGTTATCGAGGCAGATGAGGAGGAGGCAGAGGCAATGGCCGTCTTTCTCGGGTTCATGGCCGGACATGGTGGTCGGGCGCCAGCGATCGTTTAGATTAGGTTTACAATAGGTTTTAGTACGGTTTGTGCGAAATATGTAATGAATTTCGTCCAGTTTGTAGGAAAAGTTTTTGAAATGTAATGAATTTCATCCGGTAAATTTGAAATTTGCTTTGTTTGCACGAATTTCGTCCGGATAGTTCATATAATTGTCGAAAGGTATGCGGGCAGCATCGGATGGCATCCATCAGTGTCCTCGGACAGATGCCGGTGTAAATTTCTGGGCCAGCGCTGGAGATGCCCTAACTATCATGCTATAATCGCTAACAATCCTCCATTATTTGGCAGGGAACAGTTATCCCTCGATCAAAATCAGATCCGCGGTGTTTCGCACTCCTCCCATGTAAGAGTGTAAATTCTTGCTTACATAAAAATGGAGCAAGTGGACGGCACTGTAGCACGTCATATCACTCGAACTAGCCCGCCTAACAAGCGGGAAAGCACTGCCCTCGTCATTTTGTTCTGGATTTCTATCGATCGATTGCACCGAAATGTTACTCTTTGCAAGTTCTAAAGGAAAAGGCGGCACACTTACGACTCGTACGCATCGCAACCCCGACAGTTCGGCTCGCACGCTCCTCACCAGAGGGGACACGCATTGTCTTGAAATTTCACTGACATGTGGGACCGTAATTAAATAAACCATCGATAGCCGAAATCTAATCGCTCGGCTGGCGTCGGCTGAGAAGAGAGAAACAGGGGAGGGGGAAGAGATCGCCCGCCCGCCGCGCACGAACTCCAAGAAATATATGGTGATAATGTGAGGTGGGCCATGTGAGGGAGTCCTGGATTAGGGGGTCTCCGGACAGCCGGACTATATCCTTTGGCCGGACTGTTGGACTATGAAGATACAAGATTGAAGACTTCGTCTCGTGTCCGGATGGACTCTACTTGGCGTGGAAGGCAAACTAGGCAATACGGATATGGATATCTCCTCCTTTGTAACCGACCTTGTGTAACCCTAGCCCCCTCCGGTGTCTATATAAACTGGAGGGTTTTAGTCCGTAGGACAACATACAATCATACCATAGGCTAGCGTCTATGGTTTAGCCTCTCCGATCTCGTGGTAGATCAACTCTTGTAATACCCATATCATCAAGAATAAATCAAACAGGACATAGAGTTTTACCTCCATCAAGAGGGCCCGAACCTGGGTAAAACATCGCGTCCCCTGCCTCTTGTTACCATCCGCCTTAGATGCATAGTTCGGGACCCCCTACCCGAGATACGCCGGTTTTGACACCGACATTGGTGCTTTCATTAAGAGTACCTCTGTGTCATCGCCGTTAGGCCTGATGGCTCCTTCTATCATCGATAGCGATGCAGTCCAGGGTGAGACTTTTCTCCCCGGACAGATCTTTGTGTTCGGCGGCTTCGCACTGCGGGCCAACTCGCTTGGCCATCTGGAGCAGATCAAAAGCTACGCCCCTGGCCATCAGGTCAGGTTTGGAAGCTTAAATTACACGGCCGATATCCACGGATACTTGATCTTCGACAGATTTGAGCCCCTGCCTTGTGCGCCACGCGGTCACGATGAGTATGATTTAGCTCTACCATCAGACCGTATTCAGGAGATCGCACCGGCAGCCGCTCCGAGCCTCAATTCGGAGCCAGTCGCGCCATCCATGGATGGGTGGATAGACCCCGTCACGGAAGCCATATCCTCAGCAGCAATCTAGCTGAATATCGACCTTACCCTTCACGAGAGCCGTGTTGCCAAACTGCCGGATCCTTCCCCGGCCACGGACTACGAACCGCCTGCGCCCGTGCCTATCAAATCTGACTGGGCACCAATCATGGAGTTCACCTCCGTGGATATCTTTCAGCACTCGTCCTTCGGTTACACACTGAATTCATTAAAGTCTCTCTCCTTGTCAGGAGAGTCCTGGCCGAACTATGTCCGGCAGGATTGGGATGTGGATGACGAACAAATTCGTCGCCCACCCACCACCCACTTAGTAGCCACTGCCGACGACTTAACCGACATGCTCGACTTTGACTCCGAAGACATCGACGGTATGGACGACGATGCGGGAGACGAAGAGGAACCACTGCCCACAGGGCATTGGACAGCCACCTCATCATACGATATATACATGGTGGACACACCCAAAAAAGGCAATGGCGATGAGACAGCGGAGGATGACCCCTCCAAGAAGCAACCCAAGCGCCGACGTCAGCGGCGCCGCTCTAAGTCCCGCCAAAGCAAAAGTAGTGATACCGGCACAGGAGATAATAACACTCCGGATAGTGCCGAAGATGGCAACAATCCCCTCCAGCACGATCTAGGATAGGAGGATGGAGAGGCCAGCCCTCCAGGGAGAGTGGCAGATGGAGAGGCGGAGGAAGATAATTACATGCCCCCCTCCGAAGACGAGGCAAGCCTCGACAATGAAGAATTCGTCGTGCCAGAGGATCCCGTCGAACAAGAGCACTTCAAGCGCCGGCTTATAGCCACGGCAAATAGCCTTAAGAAAAAGCAGCAGCAGCTTCAAGCTGATCAAGATCTGCTAGCTGACAGATGGACGGAAGTCCTCGCGGCCGAGGAATATAAACTCGAACGCCCCTCCAAGAGTTACCCAAAATGCAGGTTGCTACCACGACTGGAGGAAGAAGCGTATGACGCGGCTGATCGGCCACCTCGTGGCCGCGATAGAGAGGCATTCCAGCCAAAAGCTCAGCCTGCACCCCGACACCATTCAAATAAAAAGGCATGGGGAAATACGCCAGACCTGGGAGACGTATTGGAGGACAAAGAAAAACATGCAAGATCGATCTATGGATCACGAGGGCGCGCCACTATGCGAGACGGTAAACATCACGCCGGATACAGTAAAAGTAAATCCGGCCGGGCCAAACACAGCGGGCAAGACTCATTGGAGTTGCGTCGTGATATAGCCCAGTACAGAGGTGCCGCACACCCCTTATGCTTCACAGATGAAGTAATGGATCATCAAATCACAGAGGGTTTCAAACCCGTAAACATAGAATCATACGACGGCACGACAGATCCTGCTGTATGGATCGAGGATTTCCTCCTGCACATCCACATGGCCCGCGGTGATGACCTACACGCAATCAAATACCTCCCACTCAAACTTAAAGGACCAGCTCGGCATTGGCTCAACAGCTTGCCAACAGATTCCATTGGTTGTTGGGAAGATTTGGAAGCCGCATTCCTCGACAACTTTCAGGGCACTTATGTGCGACCACCGGACGCCGATGACCTGAGCCATATAATTCAGCAGCCACAGGAACCGGCCAGGCAATTCTGGACACGGTTCCTAACAAAGAAAAATCAAATCGTCGACTATCCGGATGCAGAGGCCCTAGCAGCTTTTAAACACAACATCCACGACGAGTGGCTAGCCCGACACCTTGGTCAGGAAAAGCCGAAATCTATGACAGCCCTCACGACACTCATGACCCGCTTTTGTGTGGGAGAAGACAGCTGGCTGTCTCGCAGTAATAACATATCAAAGAATCGTGGTACTTTGGATACCAAGGACGGCAATGGCAGGTCACGTTGCAACAAACATAAGCGCCGCATTAACAGCGAGAATACCGAGGATACGGCAGTCAATGCCGGATTCAAAGGCTCTAAACCCCGTCAGTGGAAAAAGCCATTTAAAAGAAGCACTCCGGGCCCGTCCAGTTTGGACCGCATACTCGATCGCTCGTGTCAAATACACGGCACCCCCGACAAGCCAGCCAACCCCACCAATAGGGATTGTTAGGTATTCAAGCAGGCCGACAAGTTATCCAAAAACAAAGATAAGGGGCCACATAGCGATGACGAGGATGAGCCCCGGCAGCCGAACGCCGGAGGACAGAAGAGGTTCCCCCCACAAGTGCGAATGGTGAACATGATATACGCAACCCACATCCCCAAGAGGGAGCGGAAGTGTGCGCTCAGGGATGTATATGCGTTGGAGCCAGTCGCCCTAAAGTTCAACCCATGGTCCTCCTGTCGGATCACCTTCGATTGCAGGGACCACCCAACTAGTATCCGTCACTGTGGATTCGCCGCGCTGGTCCTAGACCCAATCATTGACGGATTTCACCTCACTCGAGTCCCTATGGATGGTGGCAGCAACCTGAACCTGCTTTACCAGGACACAGTGTGCAAAATGGGTATAGACCCCTCAAGGATCAAACCCACAAAAACGACCTTTAAAGGCGTCATACCAGGTGTAGAGGCCCATTGCATAGGCTCTGTCACACTAGAAGTGGTCTTCGGATCCCCGGATAACTTTTGAAGTGAAGAGTTAATCTTCGATATAGTCCCATTCCGCAGTGGTTATCATGCACTGCTCGCGCGAACCGCATTTGTGAGATTCAATGCGGTACCACATTATGCATACCTCAAGCTCAAGATGCCAGGACCTCAGGGGGTCATTATAGTTAACAGAAACACAGAGCGCTCTCTCCGAACGAAGGAGCACACTACGGCCCTTGCAGTGGAAGCGCAAAGCAGTCTCTTAAGGCAATCCACTAGTTCGGCGTTTAAGTACCCAAACACCTTCAAGCGCGCCTGGAGTAATCAGCAACAGGACTGCCTGGCACGTCCCGAGCTCGCATAGCAATGCGGCCCACACCCCGGCCCAAGCCAAATGGCAAAATTCGTGCCACGCGTACATAATTACACCATAAAATACCATGGGCATAGGCGGGGAGGGGGCATGACTACGACACGCCCCAAGATGTGGCTTAAACTGCACTAGGGGCTTCCCGTTTTGTTATTTTTCTTTTCTTTTCAGGACTTTAATCTCTGGAAACCCGGTCCGGTAGCATGATTGCCGAACATATGATGCAGCAACCAAGAAGGCAGAAAGCTACGTCACACCATGAAACTCCCAGGTGGATTACGATAACGAGTGTAATACTTGCCTTAATACTATTCTTCAGCTCGCCCTTGGAGGGAACATAGTCCTAATTTTTGCTTATTGCACCGCATGTATCATTCTGTTTTAGCGCACCTTTTTGAATAAACAATGCATAGCATTAAGACTATTATTGCATTCTTCTTATATATATATATATATATGTTCATTCATGACATTTAGCACCCGTACACTCTGGTACGACCAATACGCTAGGGGCTTAAGCATACCCCACAATACGGCGTGAGAAGTCCGGACACTTTCAACAGTGCAGCACCCCGAACTTATAGCATTATATGCATCAGCTCCGAATCATGTCTTGGGTCAATAGTTGGGTTTGCCCGGCTCCCATGTTTTGGTACCTTACGTTCCGCTATATCGGCTAAGGTAGCACTGGGAGAACTACTGCGATTGTCACTACAGGAATCAGCTACTTTGCCGTCTGCCACGGCGGACGGCAAAGGCATGAACGGAGGACGGCAAAGGCCTTTGCCGTCAGCCATGGACGGCAAAAGGCTCCGACAAAGTAGGCTACGGTAAACAGCTACTTTGTCGTCTGCTTCCTGGCGGCTGACAGCAAAGGCCCTTTGTCGTCTGTGGCGGACGGCAAAGAGAGTGGACGGCAATAATTGCGCTGTCAGTCCGTTAAGTGGCTAACGGCAGGCCTTTGCCGTCCGCCGCTGACGGCAAAATTACTAGTGTCTTTGCCGTCCGCCGTATGATGTCATCTACACATCACTACATGGCAGGTTCTTTGCCGTCTGCCACTGATGGCAAAGTGCAGGTTCTTTGCCGTCCACCACTGATGGCAAAGTCTTTGTCGTCTGCCACTGTAGGCAAACTGACCAAATGGGTCAGCTCCCAGGAAGCACAGCTAGATGCCACGTGTCTTCTTTGCCGTCCGCGGCAGACGGCAAAGAGCCCGTTGCCGTCGGTGGCAGATGGCAAAGAGCCTGCATATTGGCTCTTTTATCTGTTTTTTATTAAATCCAACAATTTTCATCACAAATATATATGACATATATAGATATATTTCAAAAGGCCATTACAGAGCAAACATATAAGATATCCAACACATAACTTCATCATCCAACCATATATATTACATGCATAGTTCCATCATACATAACAAGTTCAACATAGAGGCATCCAACCATATATATTACAACAGTTTCATCCAACGATACATGCATAGTTCAACGATACAAAAGAAACAGAGAAAGGGATAAGGAGCACTCCATCTATGCAAGCTTTCGTCAAGTGAATGAAATCTGCAAAATGAAAAATAAGAAAGTTAGAACAAGAAGAGTAGAACAAGAACAAGAGTAGAACAAGAAGAAGACTAGAACAAGAAGAGTAGAACAAGAAGAAGACTAGAACAAGAAGAGTATATCATTTATGAGCTAACTTACGTGAAATGGATCATATATGAGCTAACTAAGTTGAAATGGGTCGTTTATGAGCTAGCTAAGGTGAAATGGATCATTTATGAGCTAACTTAGTTGAAATGGGTCATTTATGAGCTAACTAAGGTCAAATGGATCGTTTTTGAGGTAACTAAGGTGAAATGGATCGTTTTTTAGCTAACTTAGGTGAAATGGATCATTTATGAGCTAACTTAGTTGAAATGGATCATTTTTTAGCTAACTTAGGTGAAATGGATCATTTATGAGCTAATTTAGTTGAAATGGATCTTTTTGAGCTAACTTAGGTGAAATGGATCATTTAAGAGCTAATTTAGGTGAAATGGATCATTTTTTTAGCTAACTTGGTGAAATGGATCGTTTATGAGCTAAATTAGTTGAAATGGATCGTTTATGAGATAACCTAGGTAAGATGGGTCATTTTGGAGTTAACCTAGGTGAAATGGGTCATTTTAAAGCTAATGTAGGTAAAATAGATCATTTAGGAGCTAATCTAGGTAAAATGGGTCATTTTTGAGCTAACTTGGATGAACTGGATCATTTAGAAGCTAACCTAGGTAAAATGGGTCATTTTAGAGCTAACTTAGGTAAAATGGATCGTCTATGAGCTAACTAAGCTAATTATGCAATTTTTGACATAAGTAAGCTAAGTACAGATCGTTTTAGAGCTAACTTAGGTAAAATGGATGGTTTTGGAGGTCAGTAAGCTTATTAAGTCATTTTGGAGGAGAAGAAGCTAAGTCTAGGTCATTATGGTAAGCATTGGAGGAAATAAAGCTAAGTCTAGGTCTTTATGAATGTGTTAAGCAAAACACTAGATAAACTTACCAAGATCCAGGAGGTGTAGGAGCGGGGTGGCTCGTGTCGGTAGCTGGAGAAGGATCGTGCGATGCTTGTCTGGAGTTACGCTGCACCAAAGATCATTTCCAATGTCTTGTTAGCATGATGACACTCAAATGTTAAGACTAGCAAGTAATGTCCATTCAAATAAAACTCACCGTGGTCCCAGGAGCAATCACTGGCATCGGCGGAGCGGTCTGACCTGTCTTCTCGCACACAGACTGCACATTTGGTTTTGACGACTCAGTCATACTAGTTAGTAATGAGACAAACACTACATGAATGTTTTGGCTAATCTGCAGAAGAAACTTACCACAAGGAGCTCGTACATGGCCCTTGCCTGCATGTCATTCCGTGCCCTCTCCTCCTCCATCATCTTTGTCGTCCTCTCCTCCAACTCCCGCTGCCTCTCCGCCGCCTCCGCCAGAAGTTTCTCCGTTCTATCTCTCTCACTCTGTATAGCAGCCTGCAACACCACTCACATGACCATTTGTAATCATTGATGGAAGCGCACACAATGTAATGGAGAAAGATAACTGAGTACGTATCACTAACCTTGATGGCGAGTTGCACTGGCCGTTCATGAGGCCTTATCTCAGGAGCGGAGCTCGACTGGCGCGCCTTGATCTCCGGGAGAGTGCTAGGACAACGGATAAGTCCATCTCCAATGGCTATGGAGCCATGGGACCTCCCGCCACCAGATATCATCAACAGCTCTGGATCAATGGGACCCTGGCTCGGGTTAAAGTCCTCCCCTTTCCTCGCCTTCCCCTCATCTCTATATCTCACGAGCTTGTTGTGGGAGGAGATGTTGGTGAAGTTGTTTGCATCATCGAGGTCAGACTAAGAGAAAGCCTTGACTTTCTTGAAAGAGGCAGTGTGGGCCATGGCATACAGGTCGTACACCTCTGGCACCTTATCCGCCTTATTGTAGCGTGCCTGAAAGAGAGAAACAATGAAAATTAGTAATTAAAGGGCTCAAGCTAGCATGATGAATGAATTGCATGAATCATGAAGCAAACCACATACCCAGTTGCGCCCGAACTGATATAAGTTGGAGCTGCCTTGATGGTGTGGCACACCTTCCATTTGGGCACGTTTGTCCTTGGCCTCGTTGTGGAGGGCTAGCCATTGTTTTGAGCACCACTCATCGACCAACACCTCCCAACAATCCATCTGATCCGCACACCATCTCGGAGGCGCCTAAGTTAGCAAATAGAAACTTGAGCGCTATGGCTAAGAATTACTAAATGAAGGAACTTAAGTAGAGAAGGCCTTAAGAATTACCTTCATGTACTGCTCCTTACTCAGGAACTTATCGCGGCACGCCGGCTTGGTCTTCTTGATACCACGCAAGGCGTAGTAGTCTCGAACAGCCTGCACCCGAGCCTGGGCACCGCGGTCGACGAAGAAGGGCCCGGCGGTGTGGCCATACTATCCAGCAACGCTCGGCGGAGAGGTGCGTCTAGAATGGAAGACCTCAGACCACGCTCCCGACCAGCGCCCACCATCTTTCAACACCTGCCATGACAAACAGTAAACGAAATTAGTACAACATAAAAAAAGACCGACATGAATAATAATATGTGTATCACTTAAGTGTATCATCATCAAGTACAACATAAAAAAATGTAATACCTGACACTACTAATAATCTCGATCAGTATCATCAATAAATGCATAATCATCATCATCGCTATAATCAATGACGGGCTCATAGGGTTCATTGGCATCAACATGTGCAAGGCCACCTTGACGTAATCGGTCAAGCATTGACAGGTCATCCGCAGCAGTAACCTCTTCTTGTTCCGGCTCTTCTTGTTCCTCCTCTGGGGTGATGTCAGATTCATTGTCGCTGTCTACTTCAATGTTTTAGGGTGAAGTATAGCGGTTCTTGAAACGCTTTTTGGAAAGACGTGCCTCTTGGAAGAATTCTCTTTCATATGTGTCTGGGTTAATGTGAGGTTCATAATCCTCTTCCTTTGGGGGAGAAAGTCTAGCACGTGGCGGCACTTCATAAACGACATCCCAACCTTTCAGATTTGGATTAGTTTGGCAGGCCCACGGTAGATAGAATACTTGGGTCGCCTGTTGAGCCATAATATAGACATCAGGAACATCTAAATGAGTGCTTTGGTTGATTTCAACTAGCCCTACATGTTCATGAGTCCTTCTAGTCTCCTTCGGCTGAAACCAATAACATTTGAAGACTACGACATTCGGTGGGTTTTCACCATAGAACAGAAGTTCATAAATTGCTTCAACTCTCCCATAATACTCGGTACCTCCTTCGCCGATAGCAGATACACAACAATTTGTTGACTTTCGGTCGGCCATAGATAGCTCTTTGCCATAGGTACGAAAGCGATACCCGTTGATGTCGTACTTGTCAAATGAACGGACCTTATAGTCAAAACCATTAGCGACTTGTCTCAATTCGGCATCCATAGACTCTGAATTAGCCTACAAGTTTAATATGAAAGGATTGTTGCATTATGCACAAATTAGCGAATGAAATGAAATTGTCTAATAGAAATTACCGTTTGTTTGAACCAAGAGATGAAACCGGGATAGCCACCTCCTTGCTTTGCGAGAAGCTCATACTCTTCGACGGAATCCTTTTGGATCTCCGCTCCATACGAGAATATGGCGACGTATCGACTGTATGACATATCCAGGAATAAGAGTAGTTCAAAGGAAATAGAAGTTGCGAAACAATGTACCGAGAACTTACTCGATGTACGGCCGCACTTCTATCAGGTTGTTGAAGATATACAACGAAATGGTCCGCCATTCTTCGTTATCCAAAGATACTGGATGTGAAACACTAGCTGGTGCGAGATTCCCTTTGAATAGGCTAAGGTTGGATCCACCCTTTTTAGGCTCGTCAGCATTGTACCGAGGCTTCGGATTATGCAAATGACGATTTTTGGCTTCGTAGTGCGTTGTTACGAAGTTTGCCGCCTCCTCTGTGATGAATGCCTCAGCCATCGATGCTTTAATTCTACGTTTATTTTTACATTTTTCTCGAAGCGTCTTCTGCATCCTCTCAGTTGGGTAGCACCAACGATTTGGCACGGGCCCCCCAATCTTGCCTCGGTCGGGAGATGCAAAATCAAATGCTGCATTGGATTAAATAAGCCCGGTGGAAAGATCTTCTCTAACTTGCAGATCAACTCCGGCGCCAACTGTTCCATTTCTTCTAGCACGCCAGGCGATAGTTCTTTCGCACAAAGAACACGGAAGAAATAGCTGAGTTCTGCCAGTACTAGCCATTCATCCTCAAGGATGAAGCCACGCAACATCACCGGCATTACCCACTCAATCCATATGTGCCAATCATGACTCTTGAGACCAAATATCTTCAGTTTATCAAGATTCGCTCCCCTCTTTAGATTCGCTGCATACCCATCGGGGAACATCAACTGCTGTTGCACCCACAAGAGAATTTCCCTCATAGCTGGCCTTCCAAGATTGAACCATGCCTTTGGCTTCGTCCAGTTCTGCTTTCCTTTCGGTTCTTTCATGTTTTGTAACGGCCTATCACATAGCGCCTCCAGATCGACTCTAGCCTTAGTATTATCCTTTGACTTCCCATCTATGCCGAACAATGTACCAAAAAGTACCTCGGCGATATTCTTCTCAGTGTGCATCACGTCGATGTTGTGTGGGCAAAGGAGGTCTTTGAAGTAAGGCAGATCCCATAAGCATGTTTTGTGAGTCCACGCGTGCTTAGTATTATACCCCTTGAAGTACCCTGGACGTTGTGGATCTGGCTCGAGAGTGTTTAACTGATCCAGGGTCTGTTGGCCTGTCAATGCAGGTGGTGCAGAGTTTTTGACAACTCTACCCCTGATGAAGTTCTTCTTGTGTTTCCTGAACTTATGGCGAGGATCCAGGAACTGTCTATGCATGTCGAAGCAAGAAAACTTGCGACCGGCCTGAAGCCAACGAAACTCAAGAGCTCCCTTGCATGTGGGACACGGGAACCTTCCATGCACACACCAGCCAACGAATAGCGCATACGCCGGCAAGTCATGCGTCGAGTACATGTACCAGACACGCATTATGAAGTTCCGTTTGCTAAAGGCGTCGTATGTCTTGAACCCATTATCCCAGGCTTCTTGCAATTCGTCCTTAAGCGGCTGCATGTACACATTCATATTTTTGCCCGGATAGTTGGGTCCTGGAATTATCAACGTCAGGAAAATGTTCTTTCTTTGCATAATCTGTCCGGGGGGGGAGATTGAGTGGAAAGACAAATACGGGCCAACAGCTGTATTGGGCTGCCGTCATACCAAACACACTGAACCCATCCGTGTTGATGCCGACTCAAGGATGCCTCGGATCTGCCGCTTTGTCAGCATGTAATTCATCAAACTTTTTCCACGCAACACCATCCGATGTGTGTACCATCATCAGATTCCCATCTGCATCTAGTTCGGTTCTTTTGCCTGTTTTGTGCCATGTCATCTGTCTGGCCGTCTCTTCGACCATGAAAAGACGTTGAAGTCTTGGTACGATTGGCATATACCGAAGAACACTAACGGGGATTTTGGTCTGTGTCTTCTCACCCATACCGTTGTCTACCACAATATACCTGGAAGACTTGCAAATGGGACAATAGTTCAAGTCCGCATAGTCAAGCCTAAATAAGGCACATCCTTTCTCACAGGCATGTATCTTCTCATAGGGCATCTTTAGTGCACGGAGGATTTTGTCCGACTGGTACAGGTTTGCAGGCATTACATGGCCTTTGGGTAGAAAGCGTCCAAATACTGTCATAATT
>NC_041386.1:50168599-50189458 GCF_002162155.2 Triticum dicoccoides
TCTTTGCCGTCCGCTTTTTGGAAGCTGATGGCAAAGAGCTTCTTTGCCGTCCGCTAGCAGACGGCAAAGAACTGGCAGATGGCAAAGTAGCTGATTCCAGTAGTGTGTGCCCCAGTTCTGCTGGGCTAAGCACCTCAGTAGAGAAATCTAAAATTGACTGTCGTGATAAGGCGAGAGACTGGTCGCTGTTCGAGAGGTTTTCGAGTCCTTAAAGACTTATGCCGCTTAGAGCGAGGAGTCGGCCCTGTCCGGCTTAAGGCGTGTATTGCGCCCCGAGTTCGGCCTTCCGAACACTAGGCACTTCGCCGAAATTTAAAATTATAGAATTCTATGGCTAAGTGAGAGTGATAACGCATTATAGTCCGATTGCCTTGTTCGTTGTGCTGAGCACCTCCCTCGAAGGACCCAAAAATGGGAACAAGAGTGCTCAGGTTTATCCTGAACACCCCAGCACTCGTGGCATGGGGGCAGAAGCCGACGACTTGCCATCTCTCAGATTTTATAACAGTCGAACAGAAGGTAATATTTTAAATTCAAACAAGCGTTGCATAGCGCATATGAACAAGTTTTCATGAATACAGGATTACACGAGCGGGTTTACTCAAATATTGTATCTTTGGTACACTCGTCCGCTACGAGACGAGCACCCTTCAGGACACCCTCATAGTACATCTCGGGGTGGTGATGCTCCTTGCCCTCCGGCGGCCCTTCCTTGATCAGCTTCATGGCGTCTAGCTTGGCCAATTGCACCTTCACACGGGCGAAAGCCCGGCATGCACCTTTGATGCAGACGGACCGCTTGATGACTTCCAGCCGTGGGCAGGCATCCACAAGCCGCCTCACCAGGCCGAAGTAGCTATTCGGAAGGGCGTCGCCAGGCCACAGCCGGACTATAAAGCCCTTCATGGCCTATTCGGCCGCCTTGTGCAGCTCAACCAGTTGCTTCAGCTGGTCGCTCAGAGGCATCGGGTGTTCGGTCCCAGTATACTAAGACCAGAACAGCTTCTCCGTTGAGCTTCCCTCCTCGGCCTGGTAAAACTGTGCGGCATACGACACACTGTGAGGCAAATCTGCGAATGCTCCTGGAGAGCTCTGGATTTGGGTAAGTAACAGGTAATTTACTTTCACATGCTTGCTTTGCATATAGAATGCCTTACCCGCCGCTATCTTCTTCATCGCATCAATCTCCTGGAGGGCCTTCTGTGCTTCGGCCTTGGCACTCTTTGCGCTCTCGAGGGCCGCGGCAAGCTCAGACTCTCGCGTCTTCAAGTCAAGCTCCAACTCCTCGTGCTTCGTCACGAGAGCGTGGAGCTCTTCCTGCACCTTGCCCACCCGTGCCTGATGCCTTTCCCGCTCGGTGCGCTCCTTGGCCACTTTGTTTTCGGCCTTGGATAGCGCTTGCTTCAAGGTCACCACCTCGGTCGTGGCCCCTAGAAAATTTACGAGGATCCTGTCATTTTGCAATCACATTCGTTTTATATATATCCATAGACTAGGTACTACTTACCTTTGTTCTCCTCGAGCTGCCTCTTGACAAGGCCGAGCTCGTCCTTGGACTCTTTAAGGTCCTGCTTCAATGCGGCGACCTCCGCAGTCAGTGCGGCAGATGCCAGCAGCGAAGCCTGCATACGCATATTGACATACTTATATTAGACTCCTGCGATATTGTTTGATCCTCTGTTCGGCTTTTCTTTGTGAACACCGAACAGAGCATCAGGGGCTACTGTCTATGCAGTAATATTTTCCCCCATATTTCAAAAACTTACCTCAAAGCCTGTTAGAAGGCTGGCACAGGATTCAGTCAGTCCGCTCTGGGCGGACTGAACCTTCTGGACCACCGCACTCATAATAGTGCAGTGCTCCTCGTCGATGGAAGCGCTGTGAAGCGCTCCCAACAGATTGTCCGGTGCCTCTGGATGGACTGAGGTCACCGGCACAGGCGTCTTGCCCCTCTTGGAAGGAGGCCGCCTGCCCGAGTCCGGAACCACTGGAGGTTCCGGCACAGTGTTCGGCTGAGGGCCGAACTCGGAGCCCTTGGGGGCCTTGTTCCCTCTGCTCCCGGAGTCCAGAAGGTCGCCTCGAGGTGCCTCCAGGACTGTCTCCCCTCGACCCGGTGCCTCTTGAGACAATACCTTGGCATTGCCCGTAGGGCAAGGGGAGGTGGCGGTCGGAAGTGGATCGCTATCCATATCCGACGAGCCCAGGGAGTCGTCCGACAATACGTCGATATGGGCTCATGGCGGTCTGCATAGTCATAATTCAGCATTAGGAGAGGCAGTGCGACAAAGGTATGCTATGAGTTACTCTGCCATCCGAATACTTACAACTCCGCCAGGGGCTTGGCCTTGAGCAGCCACTCGTCTTCGCCTTCGGCGGCGGTGGTGGAGAAGTCCGGAAGGAGAGTCCTTCCCTTCTTGGACCCTTCACCCCCCCCCCCGGTTGGGGCGGCCCTCCTTTTCTTGTCTCCCCCGACTGGAGGGGGAGCATCTTCATCTTCCCCCTCATATTCGGGGGAGGAGTGTGTCGCAGAGTTATCGGACGATAAGTCTGATAGCGCCTGGCGTCGGGAACTCTTTCGGGTTCCCTTGGCCTTCTTGGTATTCTCCGGCACCTTGTATGGAGCCGGAGTCAGCATCTCCGCCAAGAGAGCGTCCGCGGTGTCTTCGGGCAGAGGGGCCGGACAGTTAATCTTCCCCGACGTCTCCACCCAGTCCTGCCAAAGGCATGGAGCTCAGACCCCGCACATGGTTAATCTAGGGGAAATAAATATCCTACCGGATGTATAGAACTCACCGAATGCGCTTGGCGCTTCGCGCTTAGCCCGCGGTCCTCGGTGAGGGAGGGAGGGACCTCGGCGCCCTTGAACAGCACCTTCCAGACGTCCTTGTGCGTCGTGTCAAAGAGCTCGCTCAGAGTCTGGTGCTGGGCCGGTTCGAACTCCCACAAGTTGAAGTCCCGTTGTTGACACGGGAGGATCCGGCGGATGAGCATAACCTGGACTATGTTGACAAGCTTGAGTTTCTTGCTTGCCATGTTCCGGATACATTTCTGGAGTCCGTCCAGCTCTACCGATGAACCCCATGACAGGCCCTTCTCTTTCCAGGAAGTGAGCCATGTAGGGAATCCGGATCAGAACTTGGGGGCAGCCACCCAGTTGGTGTCACGCGGCTCTGTGATGTAGAACCACGCCGATTGCCACCCCTTTATGGTCTCCATGAAGGAGCCTTCGAGCCATATAACATTGGGCATCTTGCCCACCATGGCTCCGCCGCATTCTGCTTGTTGGCCTCCCACCACCTTCGGCTTGATGTTAAAGGTCTTCAGCCACAGGACGAAGTGGGGCCGGACGCGGAGGAAAGCCTCACAGACGAAGATGAACGCCAAAATGTTGAGGATGAAGTTCGGGGCCAGATCATGAAAGTCCAGCCCGTAGTAGAACATGATACCACGGACGAATAAATGAAGGGGAAACCCCAGTCCACGGAGGAAGTGGTGGAGGAAAACTACCCTCTCATGAGGTTCCGGGGTAGGGATGATCTGCCCCGCAGTGGGCAGCCGATGCGCGATATTCACGGCTAAGTATCCGGCGCCGCGCAGCTTTTTGATGTGCCACTCTATAACGGAGGAAGCCATCCATTTGCCCCCCACTCCGGACATTTTTGGAGAAGGTCGAGGGGAAGGATGTGTACTTGGGCGTTGGAGCTCGAGTGCGCAAGAACGGATAGGCAAGGAGGAAGAAGGTGTGGGTAGAAAAAGTTTAAACCTTGTCCCTTTATAAGGGCGGCCGAAACTATGCGCCGCGCCTAGCCTGGTAAAACTCGCTTATCCCCCAAGCGCCGTAATTGATGGCGCGGTTGGGTTACCCACGCCCGTATTGATGAGAATCCTGTAATAAGGGGGACACGATATCTGCTTTGACAAGACATGTCAAAAAACTGCCTCGCGTTATGTGCGGGGCTAGTTAAAGGAAACGGTTCGAATAATCACTCGGCCATGGCTTAATGTCATGTTGCCAAAACAAGTTAGCAGATTAGATTTGTGGAAATATTATTCTCTCTATGGTGGTATGTGGAACTTATTTTGCAGGGCCGGACACTATCCTGTTATTCAAACTCTTCTGTGGTGTATCCGGAGGAGGAACCCGCCTTGCAATGCCGAAGACAACACTGCGCCGGACTCATCGTCATTGAAGCCTGGTTCAGGGCTACTGAGGGAGTCCTGGATTAGGGGGTCTCCGGATAGCCGGACTATATCCTTTGGCCGGACTGTTGGACTATGAAGATACAAGATTGAAGACTTTGTCTCGTGTCCGGATGGGACTCTACTTGGCGTGGAAGGCAAGCTAGGCAATACGGATATGGATATCTCCTCCTTTGTAACCGACCTTGTGTAACCCTAGCCCCCTCTGATGTCTATATAAACTTGAGGGTTTTAGTCCGTAGGACAACATACAATCATACCATAGGCTAGCGTCTAGGGTTTAGCCTCTTCGATCTCGTGGTAGATCAACTCTTGTAATACCCAATCAAGAATAAATCAAGCAGGACGTAGGGTTTTACCTCCATCAAGAGGGCCCGAACCTGGGTAAAACATCGTGTCCCCTGCCTCCTGTTACCATCTGCCTTAGACGCACAGTTCGGGACCCCCTACCCGAGATCCGCCGGTTTTGACACCGACACCATGCTGGAGTCCGGACCGCTTCTAGAGCCCGCTCTCACTGCCCTGGCCCCTCAAGACGCCAGCTGCCCGCCACATGCATGCATAGCAAGTAGTACTCCTTATGTGGATGTAACGCCCTTGATGCGGCTATAGCTCCTACGTGTCGAGGCACGACTTAGAGGCATAACCGCATTGAAAGCAATGTCGCAAGTTAGGCAATCTTCACCACATCCCATGTAATATAGATAATAAAAGGGGAGATACATAGTTGGCTTACACTCGCCATGTCAATCAAAGTACATAAATAGCATTACATCATTCAAACACTCATGGCCCGACTACGGCGCCAAAATAAAAGATAACCCAACATGCGACACGGTCCCAATCGCCCCAACTGGGCACCACTAATGATCATCGGGGAAAGACACATAGTAACGACGTGAGTCCTCGTCGAACTCCCACTTGAGCTCAAGCGCGTCATCTGGAACGGAGTCATCAGGCCCTGCATCTGGTTTGGAAGTAACCTGTGAGCCACAGGGACTCAGCAATCTCGCACCCTCACGATCAAGACTATTCACGCTTATAGGTAAGGCAAGGTGAAATATGTCGAGCTGCAGCAAGCGACTAGCATAAGTGGTGGCTATCCTGTTCGCAAAAGAGAGTGAGAAGAGGAGGCAAAGCGCGAACGAATAACTAGAGGATAACCTACGGCAAGCATTACTCCAACACCGTGTTCACTGCCCGGACTCCACCGAGAAGAGACCATCACGGTAACTCACACAGTTGATTCATTTTAATTAAGTTAAGATTCAAGTTATCTACAACCGTACATTAGCAATTTCCCATCTACCCATAACCGCGGGCACGGCTTTCGAAAGTTCAAATCCCTGCAGGGGAGTCCCAACTTAGCCCATGACAAGCTCTCACGGTCAACGAAGGAATAGACCTCCTCCCGAGACGTTCCGATCAGACTCGGTATCCCGGTTCTACAAGACACTTCGACAAGTTAAAACAAATCTAGCAACACCGCCCGAATGTGCCGACAAATCCCGATAGGAGCTGCACATATCTCGTTCTCAGGGCACACTCAGATTGTCCTAGGTACGGGTAGGCCAGCCTAGAGTTGCCCCTGGTGGCCACCGGCAGCTGACAGGTGGACCAACACTCAGAGGAGCACTGGCCCGGGGGTTTTTAAAATAAGATGACCCTCGGGCTCCGGAACCCAAGGGAAAAAGAGGCTAGGAGGCAAATGGTAAAACCAAGGTTGGGCATTGCTGGAAAAGCTTTAATCAAGGCAAACTATCAAGGGGTTCCCATTATCACCCAACCGCGTAAGGAACGCAAAAATCCGAGAACATAACACCGATATGATGGAAACTAGGGCGGCAAGAGTGGGACAAAACACTAGGCAAGAGGCCGAGCCTTCCACCCTTTACCAAGTATATAGATGCATTAAGATAACAAGATAATATAATGATATCCCAACAAGTAAATAATGTTCCAACAAGGAACGGTCTCCAATCTTCACCTGCAACTAGCAACGCTATAAGAGGGGCTGAGCAAAACGGTAACATAGCCAATCAATGGTTTGCTAGGACATGGTGGGTTAGAGGTTTGACATGGCAATTTGGGAGGCATGATAAGCAAGTGGTAGGCATCGTAGCATAGGCATAGCAAAAGAGCGAGCATCTAGCAAAGCAAAGATAGAAGTGATTTCGAGGGTATGATCATCTTGCCTGCAAAGTTGTCAGAGTTGACTGGATCCTCGAAAGCAAACTCAACGGGCTCCTCGTTAGCGAACTCGTCTCCCGGCTCTACCCAAACAAGACAAACAAGCAACAAGGACACAATCAACCACGTGCAAACGCAAACAACATGATGCAAACATGGTATGCTATGCGGGATGCGATATGTGATGCATATGCAAGATTTGACAAGGAATGAATGGACCTGGCCTCAACTTGGAAATCCAAGTGTGCCACTGGGAAGGTGAGATGAAATCGTTGGAAAACAATATAAAGAACGCCGGAATCGGAGTCACGGTTTGGAAATGGCGAGAAAATCAAATATGGCACCGGTCTGCGATATACAGCAAGTAGCCATCTAAATGCAACAAGATGAATATGCTACAGCACCCAAACATGACAACAAAATACCTGCAGGGATCCAGTCATGATGCTTAACAAAAGGTGAACACTGAGCTACGGCCAATTCATCCATTAACAGGTTCAAACAAGCATGGCAAAAATGCATTTGGTAAACAGATTTCAGACTTAGTGAAATTAACACTTGTCTGGAATTTTGGATCAGGTAGCACACTTTGGAGCATGAAAACTATATGCTGCAGGGCCTGAACATGGCAAAGTAAAGCATGGCATGGAGCTACTCAAAGATCTTAACAAAATTCCCTTAGTGACCTTGAGCCAAAAGGTATCAGAAAATACATTTGCAAGCATGTGAACATGGCAAAAACATAATCAGTTCACAGACTTGGTGAAAAACTGGAACATGCAAAATCAGATATCAAGTAGGCATGTTTACGAGCTCGATGCACTCACTATAGAGCAAGTCATGACAATCTAAGCATACACCCATCAAGAATACACATTATAAAAGCTAGACATGGCAAGAAAAATATCATAGCACGCACGGATCAACTACAACATCCTCGGCAAAATCGCTAACAAGTAGAGAATCTGCCCAGATTCATGAAATAGCAAAAGTAGAGCTCGATTCACTCAAGCTAGGATGCTCCATAATTGCAAACAAAGACATGGATGGATAGAGCACTACAAGATTAACAAAACATCCTTACTGATCATCCTCAAAAGAGGCACGGATCACTAGGAAACAACATAAACATATGGCATATTGAGATAAACAGATCAAGGACTTGGTGGAATTGCTAAGTCCCTGAAATCAGCATTAACGAATGCTCCACTTTGCAAGCTTGTGCTAGTCACCACACACATCACAATAATACATGCGTTGCACCTCTAGAAAGACGGCAAAACATATAACAAAACTCATGTAGAGCTCAGGGCATATCATGCACACATTAATCATGGCAAAAATGACAAATATCTAAATGGAGCAGCAGATCTGACAATTATCTCAAATAGCACTCTTCCAACAGCATTTCGGGCATCAATATGAACTCAAATGAAAATGATGCAATGAGATGAAATGATGTACTCTCTGAGAAGAACATTTTGATATGCTAAATGCCCAAAACGGAGCTACGGATGAGGAGTTACGGCACAACGAACATGGGCATTTGAATCAGAAATCTCGGGGACTTGGTAGATTTCGAGGGGGGGAGAAAGTCAACCTCCGTGTGTTTCCAGATCTGGGCGCGGTGAACGAGGATCGCCGAAGGAAGGCCGCACGGTTGCCGGATGAGAAGAGGGAGGTCGTCGGCGATGTCGAGGTCGCCGGATCTGGTCGCTCCTCGACCGGATCTAGCCGGAGGAGGGGGAACTCCGGCGAGCTCCTGTAGGGAGGCGCGGCGCGAGGCTCGGAGGAGGTGTGCAACTGCGGCGGTGGCGGGGAGCTCCAGGCACCGGCCGGGAGCAGGCCGCGGCGGGGCGGTGAGCTCCGGCAGCTGCGAGGCGGGCGACCGCGGGCGGGCGGCGCCCGTGCGGCGGCGGCGGCGGAATGGGCCGCGGGGGCCCGGTTCGGGCTCCACGGGCCTCGGGCGTTGGCAGGTCGGTGGGATGACGTGGTGCAGCGGGGTTCGTCGGCGGAGGCGGCAGACGTGTTCGGTTGCGGCCGGACGTGTCCGATGCGCGCGAGGTGGGTGGATCTAGGGTTTCGGGGGGAAGGAGAAGGAGAATTTCGGAGAGGTCTTTATATAGACATAGAGGGAGATAGGAGTGTCCAAATGAGGTGCGGTTTTCGGCCACGCGATCGTGATCAAACGCTCTAGATGATGGAGACGGTTTTGGTGGGTTTTAGGCCAAATTGGAGGGGTGTTGGGCTGCAACACACACGAGGCCTTTTCGGTCCCTCGGTTAACCGTTGGAGTATCAAACAAAGTCCAAATGGTACAAAACTTGACAGGCGGTCTACCGGTAGAAAACCAAGGCTGCTTGGCAAGTCTCGGTCCAATCCAGAAATGTTTAATCCCCACACGCGAAAGAAAGGTAGAAATGACCGCCGGAGGAGAATGGAGCACCGGAATGCAAAACGGACAACGGGGAAAATGCTCGGATGCATGAGACGAACACGTATGCAAATGCAATGCACATGATGACATGATATGAGATGCATGGCAACGATAACAACACACGGAGACAAAAACTCAAACCCTAGAAAATAAAATAACTTAACGCCGGAAACGGCAAGAATTGGATTACATATTAGGAAAACCACATCCGGGGTGTTACAACACTCCACCACTACGAAAGGATCTCGTCCCGAGATCTAGGACTGAAAGAACGCCGGGTATTCAGAACGCAGGTGATCCTCGCGTTCCCAGGTGGCTTCACGGTCGGAATGGTGTGACCACTTGACTTTGAGGAATTTGATTGACTTGTTGCGAGTCTTGCGTTCAGTCTCTTCAAGAATAGCAATGGGGTGCTCACGATAAGAGAGATCTTCTTGGAGCTCAATGTCTTCGAAGTTGACGGTGCGGTCAGGAGTCTTGAAGCACTTGCAGAGCTGAGAGAAATGGAACACGTCATGCACATTTGCAAAGTTTGAAGGAAGCTCGAGTTGATAAGCGAGATCGCCTCTCTTGCTGACGATCTTGAAAGGTCCCACGTATCTAGGGGCAAGCTTCCCTTTGATACCGAAGCGACGAGTACCTTTCATTGGAGAGACACGGAGGTAAACATGATCTCCGATCTCGAAAGCCAAATCACGGTGCTTACTATCATAGTAGCTCTTCTGGCGGGATTGGGCTGCTTTGAGGTTATCTCGAATGACTTTACACATTTCCTCTGGCTATGTGATTAAGTCATTCCACATAAGTTTACGTTCGCTGGTTTCAGACCAGTTGAGAGGGGTACGGCACTTCCTACCATACAGAATTTTGAATGGGGCCTTGCCCGAACTTGCTTGAAAACTGTTGTTGTAGGAAAATTCAGCATATGGAAGACAATCCTCCCACTTCATGCCGAAGGAGATCACATAAGCCCTGAGCATATCTTCAAGAATCTGGTTGACACGCTCGACTTGTCTGGAATTTTGGATCAGGTAGCACACTTTGGAGCATGAAAACTATATGCTGCAGGGCCTGAACATGGCAAAGTAAAGCATGGCATGGAGCTACTCAAAGATCTTAACAAAATTCCCTTAGTGACCTTGAGCCAAAAGGTATCAGAAAATACATTTGCAAGCATGTGAACATGGCAAAAACATAATCAGTTCACAGACTTGGTGAAAAACTGGAACATGCAAAATCAGATATCAAGTAGGCATGTTTACGAGCTCGATGCACTCACTACAGAGCAAGTCATGACAATCTAAGCATACACCCATCAAGAATACACATTATAAAAGCTAGACATGGCAAGAAAAATATCATAGCACGCACGGATCAACTACAACATCCTCGGCAAAATCGCTAACAAGTAGAGAATCTGCCCAGATTCATGAAATAGCAAAAGTAGAGCTCGATTGACTCAAGCTAGGATGCTCCATAATTGCAAACAAAGACATGGATGGATAGAGCACTACAAGATTAACAAAACATCCTTACTGATCATCCTCAAAAGAGGCACGGATCACTAGGAAACAACATAAACATATGGCATATTGAGATAAACAGATCAAGGACTTGGTGGAATTGCTAAGTCCCTGAAATCAGCATTAACGAATGCTCCACTTTGCAAGCTTGTGCTAGTCACCACACACATCACAATAATACATGCGTTGCACCTCTAGAAAGACGGCAAAACATATAACAAAACTCATGTAGAGCTCAGGGCATATCATGCACACATTAATCATGGCAAAAATGACAAATATCTAAATGGAGCAGCAGATCTGACAATTATCTCAAATAGCACTCTTCCAACAGCATTTCGGGCATCAAGATGAACTCAAATGAAAATGATGCAATGAGATGAAATGATGTACTCTCTGAGAAGAACATTTTGATATGCTAAATGCCCAAAACGGAGCTACGGATGCGGAGTTACGGCACAACGAACATGGGCATTTGAATCAGAAATCTCGGGGACTTAGTAGATTTCAAGGGGGGGAGAAAGTCAACCTCCGTGTGTTTCTAGATCTGGGCGCGGTGAACGAGGATCGCCGAAGGAAGGCCGCACGGTGGCCGGAGGAGAAGAGGGAGGTCGTCGGCGATGTCGAGGTCGCCGGATCTGGTCGCTCCTCGACCGGATCTAGCCGGAGGAGGGGGAACTCCGGCGAGCTCCTGTAGGGAGGCGCGGCGCGAGGCTCGGAGGAGGTGTGCAACTGCGGCGGTGGCGGGGAGCTCCAGGCACCAGCCGGGAGCAGGCCGCGGCGGGGCGGTGAGCTCCGGCAGCTGCGAGGCGGGCGACCGCGGGCGGGCGGCGCCCGTGCGGCGGCGGCGGCGGAATGGGCCGCGGGGGCCCGGTTCGGGCTCCACGGGCCTCGGGCGTCGGCAGGTCGGTGGGATGACGTGGTGCAGCGTGGTTCGTCGGCGGAGGCGGCAGACGTGTTCGGTTGCGGCCGGACGTGTCCGATGCGCGCGAGGTGGGTGGATCTAGGGTTTCGGGGGGAAGGAGAAGGAGAATTTCGGAGAGGTCTTTATATAGACATAGAGGGAGATAGGAGTGTCCAAATGAGGTGCGGTTTTCGGCCACGCGATCGTGATCAAACGCTCTAGATGATGGAGACGGTTTTGGTGGGTTTTAGGCCAAATTGGAGGGGTGTTGGGCTGCAACACACACGAGGCCTTTTCGGTCCCACGGTTAACCGTTGGAGTATCAAACAAAGTCCAAATGGTACAAAACTTGACAGGCGGTCTACCGGTAGTAAACCAAGGCTGCTTGGCAAGTCTCGGTCCAATCCAGAAATGTTTAATCCCCACACGTGAAAGAAAGGTAGAAATGACCGCCGGAGGAGAATGGAGCACCGGAATGCAAAACGGACAACGGGGAAAATGCTCGGATGCATGAGACGAACACGTTTGCAAATGCAATGCACATGATGACATGATATGAGATGCATGGCAACGATAACAACACACGGAGACAAAAACTCAAACCCTAGAAAATAAAATAACTTAACGCCGGAAACAGCAAGAATTGGATTACATATTAGGAAAACCACATCCGGGGTGTTACAACACTCCACCACTACGAAAGGATCTCGTCCCGAGATCTAGGACTGAAAGAACGCCGGGTATTCAGAACGCAGGTGATCCTCGCGTTCCCAGGTGGCTTCACGGTCGGAATGGTGTGACCACTTGACTTTGAGGAATTTGATTGACTTGTTGCGAGTCTTGCGTTCAGTCTCTTCAAGAATAGCAATGGGGTGCTCACGATAAGAGAGATCTTCTTGGAGCTCAATGTCTTCGAAGTTGACGGTGCGGTCAGGAGTCTTGAAGCACTTGCAGAGCTGAGAGAAATGGAACACGTCATGCACATTTGCAAAGTTTGAAGGAAGCTCGAGTTGATAAGCGAGATCGCCTCTCTTGCTGACGATCTTGAAAGGTCCCACGTATCTAGGGGCAAGCTTCCCTTTGATACCGAAGTGACGAGTACCTTTCATTGGAGAGACACGGAGGTAAACATGATCTCCGATCTCGAAAGCCAAATCACGGTGCTTACTATCATAGTAGCTCTTCTGGCGGCATTGGGCTGCTTTGAGGTTATCTCGAATGACTTTACACATTTCCTCTGGCTATGTGATTAAGTCATTCCACATAAGTTTACGTTCGCTGGTTTCAGACCAGTTGAGAGGGGTACGGCACTTCCTACCATACAGAATTTCGAATGGGGCCTTGCCCGAACTTGCTTGAAAACTGTTGTTGTAGGAAAATTCAGCATATGGAAGACAATCCTCCCACTTCATGCCGAAGGAGATCACATAAGCCCTGAGCATATCTTCAAGAATCTGGTTGACACGCTCGACTTGACCGCTAGTTTGAGGATGGAAAGCTGTGCTAAAGTGGATGTTGGTGCCCATGGCCTTCTGAAAAGAATCCCAAAACTTGGAGGTAAAGATGCTGCCATGTTCTGAAGAGATCACCTGTGGAATACCGTGCAGAGAGACAATCCGAGAGGTATAGAGCTCCGCCAATTGAGCTGCAGTGATAGACTCTTTGATAGGCAGAAAATGAGCCACTTTAGTGAGTTTGTCGATGACAACGAATATAGCATCATTGCCACGCTTGGACTTTGGAAACCCAGTCACGAAGTCCATCTCAATGTGGTCAAACTTCCATTCTGGAATGGCAAGAGGTTGGAGGAGACCAGCTGGCCTTTGGTGTTCTGCCTTCACTCTTCTGCAGACATCACATTTGTTCACGAACTGAGCAATCTCGCGCTTCATTCGATTCCACCAATAAGCCTGCTTGAGGTCCTGATACATCTTCATGCTCCCAGGGTGGATGGAGAGGAGAGAATTGTGAGCCTCGTTCATGATCACTTTACGAAGGTCACCTTTGGGCACAACAAAATGATCCTCAAAGAAAAGAGTATCCTTGTCATCAAGGCGGTAGCACTTGTACTTGGGTTGACTCTTGGCAATCTCAATCTTCACCTTTTTCACCATAGCATCAAGAAGCTGAGCTTGGCGAATCTGGTCTTCCAAGGTAGGAGAGACTTGAAGGTTGGCGAGGAAACCTTGAGGAACAACTTGCAGATTAAGTTTGCGGAAAGCTTCACAAAGCTCGGGTTGATAAGGCTTGAGAATAAGACTGTTGCAATAAGCCTTCCTGCTCAATGCGTCAGCAATCACATTAGCCTTGCCTGGAGTATACTCGATACTCGGATTATACTCTTGAATCATTTCGACCCATTGAGTTTGCTTGAGGTTGAGATTAGGCTGAGTGAAGATGTACTTGAGACTCTTGTGATCAGTGAAAATGTCCACTTTTCTTCCCAATAGGAGATGTCTCCAAGTCAAAAGAGCATGCACAACTGCCGCCAACTCGAGGTCATGAGTGTGGTAGTTCTTCTCGTTGGGCTTCAACTGGCGAGAGGTATAAGCCACAACTTTCTTCTCTTGCATCAACACTGCGCCAAGACCTTGGAGAGAGGCATCGCAAAAGACCTCGTACGGTTTGGATTCATCAAGAGGAGTCAGAACTGGAGCAGTGACCAATTTCTCTTTCAAAGTGTTGAAAGCAATGTCACACTCCGGAGACCAAACGTACTTGACGTGCTTCTGGAGAAGATTTGAGAGAGGCTTCACGATCTTAGGAAAGTTTTCAACGAATCTTCGACAGTAGCTTGCGAGACCAAGGAAGCTACGGAGTTGCTTCACGTTCTGAGGTGGTTCCCAATTCACAATTGCAGACACCTTCTCAGGATTCACCGCAATGCCCTTGGCAGAGATGATATGACCAAGATAAAGAACCTCATCGAGCCAAAATTCGCACTTGGAGAACTTGGCGTAGAATTGGTGTTCCCTGAGCTTATCGAGCACCAAACGCAAGTGCTTGGCATGATCTTCCTTGTTCTTCGAAAAGACCAGAATGTCGTCGAGATAGACCAAAACAAAGTCATTGGTGTAGGCGTTGAAGATGAAGTTCATCATGCGAGAGAACGTCGGAGGAGCGTTGACGAGGCCAAATGACATGACAGTGTATTCATATAAACCATAGCTTGTCCTGAAAGCCGTCTTGGGAATATCTTGCTCACGGATTCGAATCTGATGATAACCCATGCGGAGATCAGGCTTGGAGAATACTTGGTCACCTTTGAGTTGTTCGAACAGCTCGTTGATGTTGGGAAGTGGGTATTTGTTCTTGATAGTCTTCTTGTTCAATGGACGGTAATCAACACAAAGTCAGTCCGTTCCATCCTTCTTCTTCACAAAAAGAACACCACAACCCCACGGAGAAGAACTAGGTCGGATGAGACCCATTCTCTCTTGAATATCGAGTTGCTTCTTCAGCTCCTTCAACTCTTCAGGTCCGAGCTTGTAAGGACGTTTGCACAGAGGTTCCATGCCAGGCTCGAGATCGATGACGAATTCAACTGGCCAGTGCGGAGGCATTCCTGGAAGCTCTTCTGGAAAGACGTCTTGATATTCACAAACAACTGGGATCTGCGAGATAGCATCCAGTTCACCCTTCTCATTGGGAGAGAACAGACGGATGGTATCATCACGAGCGGCAAAGACAATTACATCCTCAGACGAATGAGTTAATTGGATCTGCCTGGCTGCACAATCAAGCTTAGCCTTGTGCTTAGAAAGCCAATCCATTCCGAGAATAAGATCAATATCCAAGTTACCAAGAACCGTTGGAGAAGATAGAAATTTGTAGTCACCCAAGGTGATAGTAACATCCGGAACGATGGAGTCAGCATGCATGCGCTTACCGGGAGAGACAACTGCTAACGGACTAGGCAAAACTTGCGAAGTCAATTCATGCCTAGATGTAAACGGTCTTGAGATGAAACAATGCGATGCACCAGTGTCAAAAAGAACTTTAGCTGGAATATCGTTAATAGGAAGGTTACCCATGATGACATCTGACGAGTCCTCTGCCTGAGTTGCGTTCATCAAGTTGACCTTGGCGTGCTTGGGGTTATGCTTGACCACAGCTGTACTTGCCGATCTCACAGGAGGAGGAGGAGGAGGGAGATGCCTCTGATTGAAGCACTTGTTGGCATAGTGACCCTTCTGATTGCACTTGTTGCACGTGAGCTCTGAAAGCGGACGGTGGTACGGAGCACTTGATCTTGGAGCTTGAGACGAAGTCTTGTTCTGAAAGTCAGGGTTGGGTGGGTGGGAAGATCCACTGCCACCTTTGCTCTTCTGATACGGCTGACGGAACGGAGGAGGAGGAAGCCAATACTTCTGCTGCTTGGCTACTTGAGTAGAGGAAGAAGGAGTAGCATCTCTGACTCGCTTCTTGGAAGCATCACACCTCAGTTGAGCAGCCTCTTGCTTCAATGCCATGTTGTAGAACTCATCGTACCTCAAGGGCTCAAAGAGAACAAGAGCTAGTTGGATTTCTTCTCTGAGAGCACCCCTGAACTGGTATATCATGCTCTTCTCGTTAGGGACGTCCTGCTTAGCAAAGCGGGCGAGCTTCTGAAACAACTTGTTGTAGTCATAGAGAGACAAAGAGCCTTGCTTCAGGTTGCAGAATTCCTCATGCTTGCTTTCAACCACACTCTGAGGAATATGATGAGCTTTGAAGTCTTGACGAAATTCACCACAGGTAATCACACGGCCTCCTCTTGAATCCTTGTACTGTTGGAACCATTCTGCAGCTTGGTCTTTGAGTTGGAAGGAAGCGAACTTGACAAAGTCCTCAGGCCTGATGTTACTGCACTCGAAATGCTTGCACAGATCCACGAGTCAATCGTCAGCATCAGTTGCCTCAACACAATTGCTGAAAGTCTTTGGCCCGTTAGCAAGGAACTGGTTGAGTGTAGCAAAGTGATTCTGATTGTTACCTTGGTTGACTTGATTCGCTTGATTGCGCTCTTGAAGAATTTGCATGATCAACTGCGTGTTTGCATTAGTTGCGGCCATCACAGCTTGCCATGCCTCCGGAGGAGGTGGAGGTGGTGGCGGATCCTGATTCTGATTCTGATTTTGATTGCTGCTCTTAGTGGGAGCCATCCTGAAGAGGGTGACAACCGTTAGCACATTGACTGATAAAATGAAGCTGAATCCAACGGGTTGAAATTGCAACATATAGTCTTCACATCCGAACAAAATGAATGAATGCATTCCACTTGAAATGGTCACATATCCATAAATTGAGAAGCCACTTAGCATTTAGGTAGAGGAATAAATCAACAAGGTACGGAGCAAGAACGAATACTCGGTAAGAAATCCCAATCTCAAACCAAATATCCGTGGAAGAAGAACTAGAGCTACAAGAATTCCCACCTATGAAACTCCCGAACCTTTCCGGTTATGCAATCAGGTGTTGGGGATACTGGGGAAGCATAATATCTCACCCAAATCTAGCAAATCCTACATCCAGCTGTATCCATCCTTCAACACATAACCGAGAAAAACTTCAGAAACCATCTACCTCAACCTTCGAAAAGCATCCGTTATACAAGTTATGGCAATACTCCCGAACTCCCGCCCCAGTACTGGGTGGCGTCGAGGTTATCTCACCAACGAACTGCATAAAAGAGATTTTCGATGTCGGCGTACTAAACTCAGGTATTCCAGAACTGCAACGATAAAATTGTGACGACAACACCTCGGAGCTCAACTCCCCGGGACACTGCCACAACCCCTAAAGACAGGAGGCACCAAGAACAATGTTCTCGTCACAAAACCATCGGAACGATTCCAAGATACCCGCGTGATCCTAAATTTTCTTTTAGTGAAATTTGAGAAGAGAAGAGTCGAAACTCTATGTCAGGATGCCTTACCAGAGCGATGAGGAGACTGGGGAGTAAAAAGAATTCCTAAACTCTCCGATATATAATTCCTAAATGACTCAAAACATTTTTCTAGACTCAAACTCGGCTGCTAAAAACGATCAAATAGTGGGGGCTCCTAAGTTCAGGGAAGGCTCTGATTACCAACTTGTAACGCCCTCGATGCGGCTATAGCTCCTACGTGTGAGGCACGACTTAGAGGCATAACCGCATTGAAAGCAATGTCGCAAGTTAGGCAATCTTCACCACATCCCATGTAATATAGATAATAAAAGGGGAGATACATAGTTGGCTTACACTCGCCACGTCAATCAAAGTACATAAATAGCATTACATCATTCAAACACTCATGGCCCGACTACGGCGCCAAAATAAAAGATAACCCAACATGCGACACAGTCCCGATCGCCCCAACTGGGCACCACTACTGATCATCAGGGAAAGACACATAGTAATGGCGTGAGTCCTCGTTGAACTCCCACTTGAGCTCAAGTGCGTCATCTGGAACGGAGTCGTCGGGCCCTGCATCTAGTTTGGAAGTAATCTGTGAGCCACAGGGACTCAGCAATCTCGCACCCTCGCGATCAAGACTATTCAAGCTTATAGGTAAGGCAAGGTGAAATATGTGGAGCTGCAGCCAGCGACTAGCATAAGTGGTGGCTATCCTGTTCGCAAAAGAGAGCGAGAAGAGGAGGCAAAGCGCGAACGAATAACTAGAGGATAACCTGCGGCAAGCATTACTCCAACACCGTGTTCACTTCCCGGACTCCGCCGAGAAGAGACCATCACGGTAACTCACACAGTTGATTCATTTTAATTAAGTTAAGGTTCAAGTTATCTACAACCAGACATTAACAAATTCCCATCTGCCCATAACCGCAGGCACGGCTTTCAAAAGTTCAAATCCCTGCAGGGGAGTCCCAACTTAGCCCATGACAAGCTCTCACGGTCAACGAAGGAATAGACCTCCTCCCGAGACGTTCCGATCAGACTCGGTATCCCGGTTCTACAAGACACTTCGACAAGTTAAAACAAATCTAGCAATACCGCCCGAATGTGCCGACAAATCCCAATAGGAGCTGCACATATCTCGTTCTCAGGGCACACTTAGATTGTCCTAGGTACGGGTAGGCCCGCCCAGAGTTGCCCCTGGTGGCCACCGGCAGCTGACAGGTGGACCAACACTCAGAGGAGCACTGGCCCGGGGTTTTTTAAAATAAGATGACCCTCGGGCTCCGGAACCCAAGGGAAAATGAGGCTAGGAGGCAAATGGTAAAACCAAGGTTGGGCATTGCTGGAAAAGCTTTAATCAAGGGGAACTATCATGGGGTTCCCATTATCACCCAACCGCGTAAGGAACGCAAAAATCCGGGAACATAACACAGATATGACGGAAACTAGGGCGGCAAGAGTGGAACAAAACACTAGGCAAGAGGCCGAGCCTTCCACCCTTTACCAAGTATATAGATGCATTAAGATAACAAGATAATATAATGATATCCCAACAAGTAAATAATGTTCCAACAAGGAACGGTCTCCAATCTTCACCTGCAACTAGCAACGCTATAAGAGGGGCTGAGCAAAGCGGTAACATAGCCAATCAACGGTTTTCTAGGACATGGTGGGTTAGAGGTTTGACATGGCAATTTTGGAGGCATGATAAGCAAGTGGTAGGCATTGTAGCATAGGCATAGCAAAAGAGCGAGCATCTAGCAAAGCAAAGATAGAAGTGATTTCGAGGGTATGATCATCTTGCCTGCAAAGTTGTCAGAGTTGACTGGATCCTCGAAAGCAAACTCAACGGGCTCCTTGTTAGCGAACTCGTCTCCCGGCTCTACCCAAGCAAGACAAACAAGCAACAAGGACACAATCAACCACGTGCAAACGCAAACAACATGATGCAAACATGGTATGATATGCGGGATGCGATATGTGATGCATATGCAAGATTTGGCAAGGAATGAATGGACCTGGCCTCAACTTGGAAATCCAAGTGTGCCACTGGAAAGGTGAGATGAAATCGCTTGAAAATGATATAAAGAACGCCGGAATCGGAGTCACGGTTTGGAAATGGCGAGCAAATCAAATATGGCACTGGTCTGCGATATACAGCAAGTAGCCATCTAAATGCAACAAGATGAATATGCTACAGCACCCAAACATGACAACAAAATACATGGCAGGGATCCATTCATGATAACAAAAGATGAACACTGAGCTACGGTCAATTCATCCATTAACAGGTTCAAACAAGCATGGCAAAATGCATTTGGTAAACAGATTTCAGACTTAGTGAAATTAACACTTGTCTGGAATTTCGGATCAGGTAGCACACTTTGGAGCATGAAAACTATATGCTGCAGGGCCTGAACATGGCAAAGTAAATCATGGCATGGAGCTACTCAAAGAGCTTAACAAAAGTCCCTTAGTGACCTTGAGCCAAAAGGGATCAGAAAATACATTTGCAAGCATGTGAACATGGCAAAAACATAATCAGTTCTCAGACTTGGTGAAAAACTGGAACATGCAAAACCAGATATCAAGTAGGCACGTTTACAAGCTCGATGCACTCACTACAGAGCAAGTCATGACAATCTAAGCATACACCCATCAAGAATACACATTATACAAGCTAGACATGGCAAGAACAATATCATAGCAGGCACGGATCAACTACAACATCCTCGGCAAAATCGCTAACAAGTAGACAATCTGCCCAGATTCACGAAATACCAAAACTAGAGCTCGATTGACTCACGCTAGGATGGATAGAGCATGGTGGAATTGATGGATAGATAGAGCATATTGAGACACGGGTGGATAGAGCATATCTAGTGGGTTTCATAATTGCAAAAAGGACATGGATGGATAGAGCACTACAAGATTAACAAAACATCCTTACTTATCATCCTCAAAAGAGGCACGGATCACTAGGAAACAACATAAACATATGGCATATTGAGATAAACAGATCAAGGACTTGGTGGAATTGCTAAGTCCCTGAAATCAGCATTAACGAATGCTCCACTTTGCAAGCTTGTGCTAGTCACCACACACATCACAATAATACATGCGTTGCACCTCTAGAAAGATGGCAAAACATATAACAAAACTCATGTAGAGCTCAGGGCATATCATGCACACATTAATCATGGCAAAAATGACAAATATCTAAATGGAGCAGCAGATCTGACAATTATCTCAAATAGCACTCTTCCAACAGCATTTCGGGCATCAAGATTAACTCAAATGAAAATGATGCAATTAGATGAAATGATGTACTCTCTAAAGCAAACATTTTGATATGCTAAATTCCAAAAACGGAGCTACGGATGCGGAGTTACGGCACGACGAACATGGGCATTTGAATCAGAAATCTCGGGGACTTAGTAGATTTCGAGGGGGGGAGAAAGTCAACCTCCGTGTGTTTCCAGATCTGGGCGCGGTGAACGAGGATCGCCGGAGGAAGGCCGCGCGGTGGCCGGAGGAGAAGAGGGAGGTCGCCGGCGATGTCAAGGTCGCCGGATCCTATCGCTCCTCGACCGGATCTGGCCGGAGAGGGGGAACTCCGGCGAGCTCCTGCAGGGAGGCGCGGCGCGGGGCTCGGAGGAGGTGTGCAACTGCGGCGGCAGCGGGGAGCTCCAGGCACCGGCGGGGAGCAAGCCGCGGCGGGGCGGCG
>NC_041386.1:50190421-50226848 GCF_002162155.2 Triticum dicoccoides
CTCCGCGGGCCTCGGGCGTCGGCCGGTTGGCGGGATGACGTGGCGTAGCATGGTTCGTCGGCGGAGGCGGCGGACGTGTCCGGTTGCAGCCGGACGTGTCCGATGCGCGCGAGGTGGGTGGATCTAGGGTTTCGGGGGGGAAGGAGAAGGAGAATTTCGGAGGGGTCTTTATATAGACATAGAGGGAGCTAGGAGTGTCCAAATGAGGTGCGGTTTTCGGCCACGCGATCGTGATCAAATGCTCTAGATGATGGAGAGGGTTTTCGTGGGTTTTAGGCCAAATTGGAGGGGTGTTGGGCTGCAACACACACGAGGCCTTTTCGGTCCCTCGGTTAACCGTTGGAGTATCAAACGAAGTCCAAATGGTATGAAACTTGACAGGCGGTCTACCGGTAGTAAACCAAGGCCACTTGGCAAGTCTCGGTCCAATCCGGAAATGTTTAATCCCCACACGTGAAAGAAAGGTAGAAATGACCACCGGAGGAGAACGGAGCGCCGGAATGCAAAACGGACAACGGGGAAAATGCTTGGATGCATGAGACGAACACGTATGCAAATGCAATGCACATGATGACATGATATGAGATGCATGGCAACGATAACAACACACGGAGACAAAAACCCGAACCCGAGAAAATAAAATAACTTAATGCCGGAAACGGCAAGAATTGTATTACATATTAGGAAAACCACATCCGGGGTGTTACAATGGAGGAGAGAGAGGCATTGACAAAGTCAAGGAGTGGGCTCTGCAAGAGCCCATCTCTACACGTGCTCCTAGGTATAAAAAAATAATTCTAAAAAAGGCATAAAAACAATTGTGTCTTAAAAAAGAAAGGCAAAAAAGATTTGAGAGGGAATAGATAGAGAGAAAGTGAGAAAAAGCTGTAACATTGGCATTACATGAGGAAGGAGGGAGTGGTGCACATGCCAAGTTCATTGGGCTGCCGTGTTTCACACTCCTCCGTCGTAACTGTGGGGACGATAGCTTTCATCAAAAAATAAACAATGAGTACTCATGGCTCGTCCTCTATATCGGAAAGAATACTGTCATTCGCCGACATGTGGGACGTCGACCATCCTGGTCCACCTGCCATGCACAAAATTATCCTAGTCTACCCCGGTCATATCGCAGGCCCAACCTTTCCCACTGTAAGTTGTTCGGACGAAGGAACCATCATGACTTCATTGAATTCTGCTTCTTCAAGAAAACTTACTGTACCCGCAATACTGCTACCACACGCGAAGACTGTACGACACTGTACCACGTCATATCACTGAAACCCACTAGGCCAAACTAGCCCGCCTAGGTCATCTATTTTGGAACGGAGGGAGTACATCTCTGCACTGCTATGATTTTGTGTAGCACATTCTTTGTACTTTTTCTATGATTTTCCTACCCTATGAACCAAATGAGGCCTGAATGTATGTCGACTATTGTCTGATTGATCGCCAATCCTACAATTTTAGGAGCTAGGGCTATTGGTCGATCGACGAGGGATAAGTATAAGCGTACCCACGAGCTCATCAGCCCCAACGTTTCTCTTCGGTGAGTGTTTTGCAAGTACTATAGCTCGCACAGTAGCTAGCCTACTAACACCAAGAATCATCAAACAAGCCCTGCTGATATGATAAACAGTTCAAACTTACATCTAAGCATGCCATATATTACATCAAAAGCTGGTGAGGATACATCTGTTTCCATAACTCGGAGAGGGTTCGCATGATTCATCGCATGATTCACTATCAAACAAAAGTAGCAAGATCCGCCCACACAAGACAGTGCACTAGCCCTAAGATGGTTTGATAACATGCATCGTTCTGGTAATTAAACACAGGGCAATGCAAACTACCTTGAAGGATTAGCGCGACCAACTATTTCTTGTCATCAATATCTTGGGCAATGACCACAACACGGACAGCGGCATGTGAATCGATTTCTGGGGTGATGTCCATAGGACCGACCGCGACATCAGAATCGATCTCTGGGCTGATGTCCACAGGATGGACAGCGGCAACGGAATCGATCTCTGGGGTGATGCCAACAGGACGGGCCACGACATCGGAATCATCAAGGACGTCCACCGACACCTGCACAACCCGAACATATTAGCAAGCACATTGCAAATAATCAAAAACCACAACTACGGTAATAAGCCATTATTTTATACCTTGTGCAGCTCACCGGGGGATCTCATCCCTCCGGGGGCCATCTCCTCGTCCTCGATGGGGGCCATCACCTTGCCAGGGGAATACTGCTTCTCAACAGAGACTATCTCCTCAAACTCGGTCTTGAGCCTCACATAGGTGGCAATCAGAGTTCCTGGGGTAGACACGGTGGCGCCCTTGCTGTTCTTCCAACTTCCTTTGAGGAGTTCGTCCGCCAACGTCCTCAACTCTTTGGCAGTGCTTGTTTCTTGGAGTTCTTCGTCTCCATGGGTTGGCCCGCCAACATGGTCAACTTGTTGGTCGGTGCTCGCTTCCTGGAGATCGATGTCTCCAGTGGGTTGTCCGCCGGCAACTCTTTGCCTAGTGCTCCAGGATCCATCAATGAACTGACAAACAAAAAGAAATCGAAAGGAAACCACAATCGCAATGAAAACGGGAAAAGAATAGGATGTGAGAATCGGTCGGTGCTTCGCAAAAAGAAGATTCTTGGAATGAAAATATAGCAGCATAACTAATTCGCCCACCTTTCCTTCGTCGGTACAAAAGAAAAATGGCAGAAGTGAGCAGCCAGGAGTGAGGTTTTCTTCAAGAAAGGGAAGAAAGGGCTTGAACGAGCGTTCCAGTGAAATGATGGTTGCTTCGTCCAGTCCAACTTGGAGGCCACCTTACCATTGCTGGTAAAGGTGTGGGTTTTGTGATATGACGGGTCATGACGGCCACACCGGGGTTACAGGTGAGTCTCGACTGTAGCACCTCGTTGTGATTTGGTGGATGGCACTTGGGCCCGGATGCTTTGAAATGTCCCGCATGTAGATAGAGCGGCTAGTCATATAGGAGTGCTCAATATTGTGCACCGCGACCAAGGCGGGGAGGAAAACGAGAGAACTACATAATTAATGCATGAGTTTAATTAGTGTAGTTTTGTAAAGTACGAGATACATTCCTCCAATCATAAAATGCCTTGGTTCATGAGATCTGAGATTTGAGCCCTATAACCGGAAGGGAGGGAGTACTGCACACGGTGTAGTTTAGTCACTTGTTGAAATCTCTAGAAAGGCAAATACTCCTTTTCGGTTTACAGGGCTATACTACTCCCTCTGTCTAGGTGTGTAAGTCATCTTGTGAAAACCAAATAGTCCCAAAACACTTAGGCACGGTGCATTAACTTCTACCTTGTTTCTTGTTTCTTGACATATCAACCAATAAGAGATGAGAGGTGTGCATGCTTTAGTGACTTGCAATGGCTAGTTCATTGCATGCAATGCTATTAATTAGCAAATAAACATTGGTGACCCCAAGAGGAAATGGTGCTAAGCTCATGGACCTATGCAGAATGAGTATCAACCAATGGATAATGGAGTTTAATTGTTAAACAATAGCAATTTTGTCTCATGCAAGAGCCTGGCTAGTACTCCAAGGAACCGCACCACGTGAGCGTTCGCAACTGCCACGTTCGGGTTGCGCTTGGCTCTTCGCCTCTTCGAGAAGACGAACAATGATGTTACTCCTACTTCTACAGTATCGAATCCACTGCTGCATGTCCATCCACCTCGTGTGGGAGGGATAGTGTGTAGAGAAAGCTTCTACTTACTGCTCCTGCCTTTGCGTCTATGACTGGTGGTTGGCCCTCCTGTCATGCAGCAAAAGGCAGGTGCAGTTAAGGCACCGAAGCTCAGTCCGCGAGGGAGAGGGCATTGTAGTAATCAAATTTCTCGGTCTTGTACGAGTTGACGCGACACATCAAAGAACTGCACTCGATATAAGTATTTTTACACATTTCAAATGGGCTACTTCGTATGTAGGAGTAAACATATTCTGCTTCATATGTACTCACTTGTTTCAATCTCTAAAAGGACTTATATTTGGAAATGGAGGGAGTACAACACATGCATGCATGTTGTGACTTTCCTTTTGATACTTGCATGTATTTATTTGATGCACCTTGCCAAATTTTGACTATAAATTTAACTAACCAAATTTTCATGCATGTCACAAAAAATTACGGGGCTGTTTGGATTGTGACTATGTTTGCCTTATGTTGCCACATTATTTTTCCCACACTTGCCACACTTTCCTAACCTGAGTTGCTCAAATTGTTAGACACACTTTGGCTTGCCTAAGGGAATCTTGCCACAATTTTTGTGTCTATGACATGTGGGGTTCACTGCTAATAAAAAAATTCTTGTCTTAGGTGTGGCTAATCAAAAAGACTTATATTTAGGAATGGAGGGAGTAGAAAATATAAATAATAATGCATGTTGGGGAAACCCACATTTTCGCTAATTTTAGCCGTGGGCTTGTTCACAATTTTTACGAGGGGGTGGTTGTTCATTTAATGGAGGGACTTGTAGTACCAGACTTGAACGGTACAAAGTGCGACCTGGCACACCGTAACACCACTTGGAACAAGCGGGTAGCTATCTCAAAAAACAAGCAACAACTAAAAAAACCGTGACCTGGCATGTAGTAGTACACAATTTTAAATAGGCCGGAGCCTCCGCGCTTGCTTGCTAGGGTTTCTCTATTCACACACTCTCATCCTCTCCAGATCTAAACAAGATAGGGGTAGTAACACTATCTTTCTCCCTTCAAAAAACACTGGCTTTCTATCCTCACCGCTGGTTACAGATCCGGACGTATCCCCCTCCGTCGGTGAAGGGGATGAGGGGCAGCGTTTAGGCCGTCGTTGACAGCGAGGGAGGAGACCCACTGCTGGCCGCACTGTTATCTCTGGCCGAGCACCGGTGCGGGAGGTCCTCCGATCCCTTCGTTGTTGCCTGTGGGCGGATCCGGCCTCCCGCCGCCCACCTATCCACATCCCGACGACCTTCAGGTATATCTTCGTTTGAAACCTCCTTAGCTCTACTTCCCCAGCTCGCTACGTCGCTGAATGTGCATCATTTTCTCCTCTCAGCCCCTCTCGATCGGATGGTCCAACATCACATGTTTTCTTCTTCTATTGTTATAGGTAAAGCAACTTCATGGAGTCGAATCTTGTAGTACTTGGTTCAAACAAGAAAAAAAGTGGGGGTGGGGGAATTTAGTATGTACATCGGACTTGGTACAAACAGGAAGGAAAGGGGGTGAAAGTAGTAGTCATCCAACCGGTCTCTTGGTCGAAAAGGGAAATATAGGGGTAACGCTGTACACAGTGGTATGACCAGGACTAGATTTTCTATCCACACATAGGAGTAGGTGGCTAGAGTGAACAAAAATGGGACCAACCCAAATATGTTTCTTGGATGTTTGTTTCCTGGGGCAAAAAACTATGAATCACCACTTTATGCCCCTATTTACGTACATGGTGCTGGACTGCTGGTGCACCCAATGTTCTTAATCTAATGTCTCTGGTAAAAATGAAGCCATTCCACTGTTATAAGCCATGACAAGTTTAGCCAAATGTTTTTGCCTGTAATTGTTTGAGACTCTGACTGTTTCCTCTGTGCCTTTTTGTGCAAACAGGGATATCCAATTCACCTGGTTGCTGTTATGACCTTTTGGTGCACTGCACACAAAACTCTTCTTAAAAGAAGTGACTTTTGTGATGTTTAACTGGAATGTCAGAATGGAACAGTTGGTTCATTTTGGTGGAACTGCACAAAGGGAGATCTGTGTTCCAATCCTCATCATCCATATTTGCGCCATAACCTTCCTTTAGGTAAGAATGATATTTAATGCATGTGTTCATCTCTATTTTCCGACTGCCATGAGAAAATAATGTTGTTTTTTACTAGTACACTTGTACTCCCTCACTGACAAAACCAATTCTGAATTAGAAGGCCAATCATGTACTTGGTTTCACCAAGTGGTGAGGAGAAAGGGAAACAGAGCATGAAGAGGAACAAGAAGAAGAATAAACAGTGCCAGGGCGATCTTGCTGAAGCCAGAGGCCTCAGTCGAGGCCATTCAAGGGCTCCGGTAACGACTACCTTACATGTGAGACGATCCTCCAGGGAGCCCTTCCACTTCTGCTATCTCACTTAATTAATTAGGAGTACTTAAGTACCACTAATTTATTACTGCCTATTTTTCCTGTTGGAGTTAAACAAATCTTTAGTAGGACCCTATGCTGAATCATGTACGTGTGTATGTTTGTCTATGGAGGTGAATCATGTGGTGGAGCAGGGAGGGAATATTATTAGTGTCATGATGTAGCGACCCGACCCAAATGGATCAAGTCTCTGTGCTTAAGTGTTATCCCTGGATCGGTATGCTGACACACATAGTACTCGAGGATTTATAACAGAGGTAAATCACATGTATAAGTAACGTAAAATACTATTACCTCAATCCAAAATAGCGGAAGTAGCAAGGTTGTGGATTCCCATCAACACCAACGGCAAAGTTGAGTGTAGAAATCATAACCCTAACGTATCACTTACTCGTCGTAAGATATCCTACAACATGAGACGTTGCAGCCACAAAGGGTCAGTACATTGAATGTACTGGCAAATTCACACCAGAGGATAATGATGAATAAAGGCTATCACTACATGCATATGTGGCTGGTGGAAAGGCTCTAGGGTTATAATGTTTTTGCGAAAAGGCAATTTTTCCCTAGTGCAAAGGAATACATTTTAATTAACTATCATGGTGGTTGTTGAACATTGAGAATGGTTGACAACATTCTCAATCCCAAATAATAACATCATTAAAACCCAACAAAATTAATTAGAGTAACATGATGAGATTCACATGATAATCCAAGTACTAGATACTCAAGATGTCCATAACCGGGGACACGGCTAATCATGATTAGTTTATACACTCTGCAGAGGTTTGCGCACTTTTCCCCATAAGACTCGATCTCCTCCGTTGGGATTCTCGCACTACATGGTGTTTGAGAAATGGATGACCGATACATAGTCTTTCAGAAGCGCTAGCACCTTACAATTGGGTATACCGTTACACCTACTTTCCCCTACATCTGCTAGTCTACCACTGTAAGAGTTCGCACGAGAGCCCATAGTAGCTTGTGGCTGCACACGGAAGTTTCTAGTATGAATAATCTCATGATCCCTTTGAGCCTGGGTGGCGGTCCATAAAGAAAAACAGGCAATTGCTGGAATACCCAGGTGCCTAAATAGGCAATCGCTGGAATACCCAGGTGCCTCAATCCACCCAGATGTGTATTTAAGTTGCCACCTTAAGTTGAACCATTAATTAACAATCTCACATCTGTCATGGATTTCACTCACCCAAACCACGTCTATGAGCATAGCATAGCAATATAAGCAATTCGGATAAGTAACCCCCAAGGGTTTGAATGTAACAAAGCAATAGGTTCTACCTCATCAACTACTTCCCAACCCACATGTTAAAATCACATCCTAACCATGCAATGTTTGAGGATTGGAACTAATGCATAAAAACTAGGTGATAAAGGGGTATGATCAAAGTCTGAACTTGCCTGCAATGTTGATGAAGATGATTCGCACTCAAAACTCTTGATAGTTCTACTCGTCACACTCCGGTCAATCTATCGTAAGCAAGCAATAGTAACCACACATAAGCAATCACTCAAAGATCGAAGAGAACAAAGAAAACAATTCAAAAAACATCAAAACCAAGAAAATAACTCTTGCAACATAAAACAATTTCTAACAGTACCAAAATTAAGTGAATTTGGCCTTATCAGAAATCTTAGGTCAAGAGCTTCGATTTGCAAAAAGAATCAACTTAATCGGAGTTACGAAACTCAAGTTATGTTCAAAAGAAGTTTGAATATGAATCTGAACAAAATTTGAAAATTGAAAATTTCAAAAATTTGATGTGCGGGTTCACTGGATAGGTGAAAACAAGACGAAGTTATAGGCGCTGGTTTCATCTAATTTGGATAAACGAGTGTAAAGTTATGGCTATTTGAAAAATCAGGGCCAAACTGTTTTACGAAAGAGAAATAGCTACGGTTAAGGTCTAACATATAGATACGTAGACTAATTGATAAGCTAATTATTCTATCGTATTAGTCTAAAAATAATAAACTACAGAAGTATAAGAAAGAGAAAAAAACAAAGAAAGATACCTTTATAAGGCAGAGAAAAGACGACTTTGGAGTGAAGAGACAATTTCCAGGAGTCGCGCCGGAGAGGAGAAATATATTTTTCTTAAATGAATCTAGTCAAACCAAAATATTGATTTAACCCGAATCGGATGATTTTTGGAGACTCTATGGGTCTATATTTATTGGTGGAAAAGAGGCTTAGATGTCAAAGGCTAGGCAATGTGGGACTAAACTTAGACGAAAATATACGAAACAGAGATGGGAGGTGCGCCATGGGCCAAAAGGCAGGTTTGGCCGACCGCGCACACTGTAAAATAATTTTTTTTAGCAATAGAAAAGAAAAGAAAAATTATGGAAAAAAACATGGGGAAGGAATATGGTCGGCTGGGCCTGGCCCATATAGGATAAAGAAAAAGAAAAGATGGGGTGCCCGCTGGTACTATGATGCGCACGTGGGCGACAGTTAGTTTCAGGCGCGCGCGCAGTTTTTGTTATTTGTTTTTTTAAAACAGAAAGCGATAAACTGTAAAATGAAAGTAGAACTAAAACTTTATATAGGCATATTATATATCAAAATTTTCAGAAAAAGATTTTCTACAAGATGAACATCTTCCTAGCATTAAATAAAATTCACATAAATTCAGATAATTCAAAGAGTGCTACTGGTCTAATAAAATCCAATAAAAATCATTATAAAAATACCAAAATTAATTCAAATTTATTTCTCTCCAAATTTCTGATGTAGGGAATCATGTTACCCTATTTTCCGTATATTTTATTTTTGGAGAAAAATAATTTGAATAAAACCCAAATAACTCCAAATTGAAAATAATTTCAAAAGGATTTTAAATTTTGATCCTTTTAAACTCCCAACTCATATTTCATATAATTTGAAGAAGTCATTTTATCTTCTCTCATGAAAATCATTGAGTTGCTTGAAGTTTCTGAATTAAAAATATTTCCAAATGAAATTTAAATCTTTTCAAAACCCTTTTCATTTATTTAAATGGAAGAAGTCATGTCATCTTCTCTCAAGGGTTTTGTATTTGAAAAGAATTTGAATTCACGGAGATCATAAATACAAAAATGGAAGTTTGGGAAAGTCCTTTTATTCCCTCTCATTTAACTTTCAAAAAGTTTGAATTCACTCACTATCAGTCAATCAATCAAACAATCAATCAAATCTATCTATTTAATATAACATTCCAAAATTTAGAATTTTGGGATGTTACACATGACATAATAGTGCTATTGTTTTGCATGTCAATTTATTGTCGTTGGTTCAATGAGGCAATGTTTTGCGTATTGTCCATCATGAATTTGATGCTACTGTTTGAGTAATATGCTAATGTCTTCCAATCCTTTCTCACTAGGCTAACGAAGGTTTCACCTTGTTCCTACTTGTGCAAAGAGGGATCATGTTGTGCTAATCATACATTTTAGTGGAACTACACAAGGCAATACAATGAACTGTATCCCAGTCAGTGCTTTAACTCTGCTGAAAGTTCTTGATAACCTTTCGATATAATCTTAGCACTGGTAAACAAGAGTGATTTCAACCATACATTCGAAGTGCACAAAAATATATACTATTGTGTGATTCCAGTGAGTGCTTTATCATCTCTTATGGGACTACATGAATAAGCTTTTTTCTCAGGTTGGTACGGGCCTAAGGCCTTCATCCATATTAGTTTGCTGTCATCTCTATTTGTATCGTGCTACTGTCATGAGAAACTCCTTTATCTTTGCACGTTAAAGTTTTGCAACCTATGATAAATGGCAATGCTTTGAGTGTTGAGTTGAGCTAATTGGCACTGACTAAATAAACTAATACGTCTCTTTAAGCAAGACTACTATGTTGCTAACTTTACCCATTAAGATAATGACGGTGCTTCTATTTGTTAGTGTATGTTTCATCAACTAGTCCCACTATTACAGTAATCTCACTCTCTCAATATATGTGCCAACAGGGATACTCGATTTTGGTGGAACTGCCCAAAAACTTTGGGTGCTTCATTGCCTCGACAGCTTCCGTCCTTTCCCGTCAGTCGCTAATCTCCGCTTGATTTCTTCCTTTGCTGTCAGTCGCTTGGCTTATCTCGGCTTCCAGTCAAAGGAAATAGTAATTGATTTGCTACCTCACATAGGTTGGTACTGGTCTTTATCCTGATTATTGTGCCTGTCATATGTATTGGTAATTTGGTATTGTGCTACTGTTTGCCGACTTCATAAAGGAGTAATTTGGAGCCTGAACTCGCAGGCAAATCATTACATCAGGTGATTTCAGTAGAACTGCACAAAATGATCAGATGGACAGGTACTTATGCTGCTGCTATGTACTCCAAAGTTCATTCAGACAAGCATCAATGTTGACAAGAAGTGCCTATATTCATTCGAGTATCAACTGGCATCAACCAATTGTCAAACTCCAAGTATTAGGAGAGTGAATGCCAAAAATATTGCTTGGTGCATAGCCCAGAAAAACGCAGTCCAGTCTTTGGTCCCAACTTGTGCCTTTTGGTTATCAGCACATATGGTCGCGAACTATATGGAATGGAGTCTAAAGATTCCAGACAAGTTGGTTGACACGTACATTCATCTGGCACTTAATCAGTCTACATGCCAAGGATGCTCCATTTCAGTTGAACTGCACAAAAAATTTGGGTGGTTCATTTTCTCAACCGCCTCCTTTCTCGTCTGCAATGTAGAATTTTGGCGAGATACAGGACCAAGATGAGCCAGTAAAATAGTTGGATGAAAGTAGTGGCCAAGTTGCTCAAACCTCCCTCGGCACGAGGCCACTATTTGAGGATAAACCTACAAGCAAAGTTCAGATTGTCTATGATGGCTCTTATGTACTCGAAAGTTTACTTGTACAAGAACAATTTTTAGCAAGAAGTACCTCCGATTGAACACCATTTACCAGTCTGTACCCAAGGTAATTAAAGTTAGTCCATGGATCATATTGGCTTTGATCTCAATCATTTTGATGCATAAACATACTGAACATGTGTATATCTGAATCTTTTTGTGAATTATGTATGAATATTGTCGTGTGATCTATCAATCATTTGGATGCATAGATATGCTGAGCTTGTGTATATATGAATCTTTTGAGTTGTTGATAGTGAATGTTGGTTATGAATATGAACGTGTCCTGTGAATTTGAGTTTAATATGAATGTTTACCTTTTCTATTGTATTTGTGTGTGAACTTGTTAGTATGCCTACTGTGGGGTATGAAACGCAGGTCTCTTATAAAAGTAATGCTGTGTCTAATTTATGTTTTCCCTTCTACCACATTATATATACTAGCATAAGGGCCCATGCGTTGCATCGGGAAAAAAATATGGCATACAATTACGTTCTATTCTTCTTTACCGGGTCTGTCATTACATGTGCTCCAGTGTAATAACATCATAAATTACCAAACTGTCTTAGGATTTTTTGTCTCACGCACCACGGTGAGAATGATTGACAATATGGGCATCACCAGCCTGAAGAAAGTTGTTGCTGTTATGACCGGCATGGCCAAGAGGATATATGATGCGCACTGACATCCAACAACAACATTTCTCATGGTTTCGGTTTTTTTCTTCTGAACCAGTGCTATATTTGATTATTTGGCACAAAAAACTTGTAATTCTTTCACTCCAACTATGGCCAACATGGCTCGTCATTCTTCCAGAAGATGTCCCTTATGATATTTTTTCAGAAAAAAGGAGTGCATTATCTCCTTGTTGTCGTCTAACTGAAGGAAACTGAATGTGAAAATTTAAGAGTATACAGACTGACCCACTCGGAGTGCATACAAAAATATTTTTATCCAAGTCGTCAGTGCCAACAGTGTACCTCCAATGTCCATCTGCATCTACACGGCTAGGTCTAATCTTAAGCAAGAATGAAACTACCAAGCAAAGAGATAACATCATGTAGCCGACCCCGGGCAGCAGGTGGTCAGGGATCATCAGCAGAGAAACACGAAGTCGGCTGACGACCGCTGAGCATGGCCAGGCCCATCTCGCTCTAGTGGTTGCCATGGTGGCTCCCAGGCCTCTCCGTGGCTCCTCCACTCCGAGTCCACAGCCCGACCTCGGCATTCCGCCTCCATCCTCCTGCGCCCTCTGTCTCGCGTGCTCCTCCACACCTCCCTCTCCAAGCCAACGGATCCGACCTTCCCCTCACTTGATCCGGTCCACCACGAGCCTCAAGCCACCCTGCCGCCGCGCTCGTGTCCATGTCGTGCGTGTTGTAGAGGTGGCCAGCGTGTGGAACTGGCTGCGTCGCAGGCATCTGTGCGCTGCGCCTCCGCTTCCTCACCCCGGCGAGCGCCGGACTGAACAGCTTTGCGCCAGACTGCCGTTTTGTTGTACAATTTCCCTTCGTTCTCTTTCTGTTGTTGATTCAAGAGGCTCGTTATTGATATGCAATTTTTCCAGGTATATAAACTGGTAGACTTTCATGTAAGAAATCGAGGTGGGATTACTCCGACTACATGTGTGAAAATCAGGTAAGGTACAGATACAGAAGCGTGCATGCAGGCCGAAACATGAGTGTAGGCCCAATAAGAGAATGTGGACGTGGACCAATTGGATGGATAAAGTTTTTAGTACTGCCTTGCAGAAATTGGACGGACTGTCATCAAAACTGACGGAAAAAAACTGAAAGCGTAAATTCACGGATAGAAGCGTATTGTGACGGTGAACCCAAATAGTCAATGTGTGCTTTATTATTAGGGAAAGATTTATATAATTACTATTATCGTATATTTTATAGAGACTTATATATACATTATGAAAACATCCCACGTGTTATTAACTTATAAAAGTAAATGTTTAACGGAAGTTGGCAAGGAAAATCCTGGTTGTTTTTGACTCACAGGCAAGGAAAATCCTGGTGATTGCGTACAAAAGCTTGCGAAGATTTTAAGGACCAATTTAATAATAACGTGCTCATTTTTATTTTCAGTAATAACTCGCTAATTTATTGATTATATATATAATGTGCCTCTCCAGTTTATTCTTTGATATTAATTGCTCCTTCTAACATAACATTATATATATAACGAGCCCACCTAATACGTGTATTTCAAGGAAGTGCAAATGGGCTGGGATTTCTTAGAAAATATAAATGGGCCTGATTGACGCGAAATTATTTGTTCACCCAGCCCAGCAAATGGACTGTACATTCTAGAAAACATAGGTTAAATATATGCCACATTTTTCCAGGCTGACATGTGGGCCAATAGGTCGAAGCCTATGCAGGGCGTTGTCAACTTGGTCGACAAATGATTGTGTCATCCACAACCATTGGATTTATATCCAACGGCTGGCATGCACCTTCAATCTCTCGTCTTCTCCCTCCAGCATTGTCGGGACCGCCTAGTCCGGCCTCCGGCGGCTAGCGGCTCTACTTAGCACGCATCGCTGCGAAGTGCTACCCCACCGTCGGCCAAGCTATCCCTCCACCCCTCGACACATCCTATTATCATCCACAGACTACAGCCCCACGCCGCAATAGAACCAATTATAACCCTTCTCCTCCTCTCAATCTGCGACTACACTGCCGCATTTTCCCATCTCCGAGTCGTTCCCGTCCGGGGCCTCGCCGTCGTCCACCACCTCGCTGCGTTCGGTGCGGTGTGGTCAACAAACGAGAGTCATCGGAAGAGGAGTGTACATGGAGAGCCTGACGGCTGGGACCCACGAGGTCCATGGTCCCACGCAAGGAAAGTTCCTCCTTATTAAGCGGAAAAAATGATTCCTCCACCTGACAGCTGGGACCCACTGGCTGTATCTTCGCACGGAAGGAAGTGCCTCCTTGTTTTGCGAAAAAAATTATTCATCCTGTTGCCAGCTGGGACCCACATGACGGGCCACCATATTTCGCGAAAAAAACGTTCCCCCCGCTGTCAGCTCGGACCCACTGGAAGTGCCTCCTTATTACGCACAAAAAAATGAATACTCCTCCGGCTACCTGGGACCCACCTTGGTGGGAGGCTGACTTGTGGGCCTACTAAGTTGATGGGGACAAAGGGCTTTGTCAACTTAGTCAATATGAACGATTCTAGCTCCAGTGACCGTATGATGTCCATCCAACGGCCGTAGTGCTTCTTCAACCTCTGGTCTTCTTGCTCCAGCCGCCCAAAGCAGCGCCGGTCATGCCGCATGCTCCTGCCTCCCGTGGCCGGCTGTGCTGCCACGGAGGCCTCACCGCCCCTACTATTCCCACCGCTGGCCTGCCCTGCGGCGATGGCAGCCTCACACCGCAGCCGAACCAGTGAACCCTCGTACTCCTCTCCGCGCGGGCTTCCACTGTCGTGTCTTCCCCGGCTCCGCGTCGTCCCCTTCCTAGGCCTCGCCGTCGTCCACCGCCGTGGTGCTCTCCCTGCGGCGTGGTCAACGTGGTCAAGGAACGACTTCCATCGGAAGAGTATTGTACGTGGAGAGGTTGACAGCTGGGTCCACGGCCACAACCCAGTTTTTTTGTGATTTGCCAAGTAAGTCGCTTTGTCAGGCCTGTTGGGCTGCAAATCTTTCAAGACGAGAAGAACTTTCATTCGGCTGGCCAAAAAAATGGCCCATCAGTAATGAGAAATGGGATGTACATTTTTAAAACACATCAAATCGGCAATTAGTTTCAAATATATATATTTCATTTCGAGATTTTAAATTACATTAACTTTTATGTGTGGAGAATTTGTTGGATTTTATATTGATATACATTTATTTTTAAAATCAGTTTGAATGTGAGTCGAAATTTCAGAATTAAAAATAGTTCGGACCACACCGAAATATGCAAAATTTCGTATAATTTTTTAACCGTGGCCACAATATGGGTTGTAATGCTAACAAAAAGAATATGTTCTCCAAAAAAACCTTAAGAATTAGCAAATGGGCTGTAAATTATTAGAAATAATGGCAGATGGGATGTATGTTGTTTTCCACAGATTTGAGCCGTCGTGCTTCTTCAATCTCTGCTCTTTCTGCTCCAGCCGCTCAAACAAGCGCCGGCGGGACTGCCTGCTCCCTCCTCCCCGCGGCCGGCTGTGCTGCCGCGCAGGCCTCACCGCCCCACCGTACTCCCATCGCTGGCCTAGCCATCCCTCTACTCACCCACACCTGTTGGTATTCTCCGGCGACGGCAGACGAACCAGTAAACCCTCGTACAGTCGTACTCCCCTCCGTGTGGGAAACAACTGTCGAGTCTTCCCTGCCTCCATGTCGTTCCCTTCCTAGGCCTCGCCGTCTTCCACCGCCCTGGTGCTCTCGGCGCGGCCTGGTCAACGTGGTCAACGACCGACATGCATCTGAAGTGGACTGTATGTGGAGAGGCCGACAACTGGGTCCACGGCCGCACGCAAGGAAATGCCTCCTTATTACGCGCAAAATAATGATTCCTCCACCTGACATCAGGGACCCACCGAAAGGGCCTCTCTATTTCGCGAAAAAAACATTACTGCCACTGACAGCTTAGACCCACCAGCTATATCTTCGCATGGAAAGAAGTGCCTCCTTATTATGCACAAAAAAATGAATACTCCCCTTATTAGTTGGGACCGAGTATAGTGGCAGGCTGACTTGTGGGCCTACTAAGTTGACGGGGATGGAGGGCTTTGTCAACTTAGTCAATATGCACGATTCTAGCTCAAGTGACCATACGATGTCCATCCAACGGCCGTAGTGCTTCTTCAACCTCTGGTCTTCTTGCTCCAGCGGCCCAAATCAGCGCCGGTCGTGCCTCGTGCTCCCGCCTCCCGTGGCCGGCTGCAATGCACGAAGGCCTCACCGCCCCCTACTACTCCCACCGCTGACCAGGCCATCCCTCTACTCACCCACACCCCCTGTTATTCTGTGGCAACGGCAGCCTCACACAGCAGCGAACCAGTGAACCCTCGTACTCCTCAACGCGTGGGCATCCACTGCCGCATCTTCCCCGGCTCCGCGTCGTACCCTTCCTAGGCCTCGTCGTCGTCCACCGCCCTGGTGCTCTCGGCGCGGCGTGGTCAACGTGGCCAAGGAACGGCTTCCATCGGACGTGGACTGTACTTGGAGAGGCTGACAGCTGGGTCCACGGCCGCAACAAGGAAGTGCCTCCTTATTACGTGCAAAATAATTATTCCTCGGCTCTGCGTCGTCCCCTTCCTAGGCCTCGCCGTCGTCCACTACAAGAAATATGTCAACTTATGACCCTCACTATTGGTCTCTGAAAGGTCATGATTTTTCATTTGCGACCTTTTTGTGACCAAAACCAGAAAGTCAAAAGTTGGCGGTCGTAAACTGAAATTAGTGACCTTCTATAAAAGGTCGTTGGTTCCACGACCAAATTTTTGGTCACTAGCAACCTCTTCAGGCCACGTAGGCATCCAGCGTGGCAAGCTGATGTGGCACAAGAATCAGCCCGGTCCGATTCGGTGTTTTACATGGGCCGAGCCCAACAATTCAGCCCATTTAGTATATTTATTTTTGTTAATTTTTGTCAGCTACATGGGCCAAGCCCAATTGGTCAGCCCATCAATTTTTATGCACGTTTGGCCTTTCAAGAATATATGTACAATTTTGTGCAACCCATTTCTGGTTTATATTCAGCCTTTTTATACATTCAAATAATAATTCAATCCTGGAGTTGGTCCAGTACTCTTTTCAGCCCATTCACATGTTCATACATATGATCCTCTTTTTCAACAAATTTTTGCAAATAATTTCATATTTCAGCACTAAATATGTTTACATCACAGGCCATAAAGCCCTACAAAATAGTATCACTTGTTCCTATACAAAACTATCAAATGATACGTACAGCAAAATAAAAAACAAAAAATTTAGTTCAACAAAAATAAGTTTTCTTCCTCTTCCATCTTCCAGAACACATAACACCTGTGAAAATAGCCATAATAAGAATGGAAGGATCAGCCATTAAAAGCATATTGAATACAAGAGAAACAATCAAACTAAAGAAATGAAAGGCACACACTGTGAAAATTTTGACAACACAAATATTTTTTATATTACCATAACAAACAGAAATGTAATCTGATTACTAAAAACAATGGACAGAACATCTATCGTGAATGATAGCATGCAATATATATGATCAATCTGGGGGTTCTACAAAACATTAAGATAAGAAAGAAGTTCTTCCCTGGACTAGTTAGTTTTAGAAGCTCTAGCGTAAAATCAACTCCAGGAAAGATTGACAATCCAATTCACAGATATAGCGAAAAGTAATACTTAAAAACAGGAAAATGTCTAAACAGCAAGCTAGCTGCACGTTATATAGCGTCAGCTTATTTCACTGCTCCATGGATGGAGCTTACAATACAATAACCACTTAGACGCACTAATGCGGATTAAAGCGATATGCATGTTTTGTGCCTATTGGTTTAGGTACATCTATTCTGGATACCAATGTTTATCTCCTTAGACCTTAGGCATTCCATCAAACTGGTATGCTACAATGAACTGAATAATTCAAGGAATCACCTAGTAGTGGCAACAATATACAATTGTACAAATGCAGTGCAAAAAGATAACTACGCAACAGTAACTTCCTAGAGCAAGCAATGTAAAAAGATGTGAATCTCAAATCTATAGCAGCTGTAGTGGTTCAATATAGTTCATGAAATATAATTTAAAGGAGAGAAGACTGCCTTTATATGATTTTGGTTACTAGTAATTGTCAGTACGATTGCATTAGTGTGTCAAGACGCCAAACAATTTATGCTGTCGTGTCAACAATTTATGCTACAAGCCAACAATATATAAGCCCGTGCCAGTGCTGCTGCTCCGCCGCTCTGCTCCTTGTGCTGCCGCCAGAGCTCCCCCGATGGCCTGGAAGAAGAATACTGTTAACTAAATATTGTTGCACTGAGTATTGATCATAGTGTTAACTGACTATTGATCCCTAGTGTTGACTGGATCTGCATCTAAACTGAATATTGATCCTAGAAATTGCTTGCACATAATCCTTGGAGATTTATACTGGATTAATACATTTGTTTTAGTATAGTGGAGTCCTTAAACAAGCAATGATATTTTATCAGTGTTGAACAAGCAACTCCAGTATAAACTTGAACAAGCAATGGTATTTGTCAATGCTGGAGATACAGTCAAAACTGTAATCACAAAGAATGATTGAGTGCATTGGAGATACAGTCAAACATTTGTTCTTGAACAAGCAATGATACTTCTGTAATTGAGTAACAAAGCTTGCAATTTCATTAATAATTCGACAGGAGGAAATTTCAGTAAGGAATTCACAGGGAAAATTTCAATAACAGCTAGCATAAGTGTACAATAAAAACACTCGAGCAAAACAAACACTCGAGCAAATAAAAACAAGATGTTTGATCTTGCTAAAGAAAACAGATACGCAGAGGAACCAGGAAATACAGTAAAGAGGCTGCTGCCATAGCCTGAAGCTCTGAAACTGTTTGAGACATGAGATTCAGCATGCATGTCGACAGTACAGCCAACACTGGGTAGGCCGACGCATTCTCCCCTCTCTCTCTCTCAAATGTCCCAATCAAATGTCCACCAAGATGGGAGGGAGAAATGGATCCGCCTCTCATCTCCAATGATGGACCCCCTTCATCATCTAGACCTCTACCAAATCCGCCCGAGTCCCACGGCTTATGGAATACGGATCGAAGAGCTCGAGCGAGGTAATTGGAGCGGAGCAGGGGAAAAGGGAAGGGAAGGGAGGGAGCGTTACCTTGCCGCGCGTCGCCAGTCGGTCTCGCCTCACCGCCGTGGGGAGCGAGGCAGTAGAGGGAGGCAGTCCTGTCTGAATAAATCAGGGGAGGAGGTGTGAGATGTGAGATCAAGAAAGGAGGGATTGGAAGAAGAAGAAACCCATAACAGAGGTGATTCGGATTCGTTACCAAGATCTTCACTCCACAGAGGCGACGAGAGTCGGCGAGGTAGAGGCGGAGGAATGGCTCGTAGACGCCATGTACCACGGAGGCGGAGGAAGGGCCCCGCCGCTCCGCCCCTAACTCCTCCTTCATCTGCCGCTGCGTGGGCGTGGTTGTAGAGGACGGCGGTGGCAGATCTGGGCACCGCCTAAGCAGCTTGGGAAGGGGAGAGGGTGGGGGCGGCAGCGGTGCACCGACGCTAGAGAGCCCGGGGTTGGAGAAGAGGAGGCCCGCGGCGGCGGGGTTGGGGGAGAGGAGTTGGTCCACGGCGAGGCTTGGGTTGGGTTCGGCCCCGCGGCGGAAGCCGGCGAGCGAGGCCTCAGGAACGGGGTGGGTCGGCGGGCAGAGGAAGAGCGGTGGTGGCGCGCGGGCCCGGGCGGCGGGATCATCTTGAGGTAGGTGGCAGCGGCGGCGAAGGGTGGATCTGAATCGGGGGAGAGGAGTCCGACGGAGGAGTGGAGTTAGGGTTTGGTCTGCGGCTGGGTGGGTGGATGGATGGATGGTTGGATGTGTGCCATGTCATCAATCCATGGCACAAACATCTCCACCAATGATAATTAAGCTTATGCAAATGCGTTTTTTTCTTTTTGTTTCATTTTTTTGTTTTCTCTATGTGATGAACCTATCAAATAGTAGTTACAAAATTGGACCACAGCAATTTTCGAACATATTTGACTGTATTTATGTACAGTTGACCAAATGGTTTCCTCTTTAAAGTATTCCGTCCACCTCTCGTCCATTTTTCGAGTGTCGAAAATGAGTTTTTTTGTGAAGAACCTAGCAAATATTTGTTGCAAATTTGAACCAAATCAATTTTCAAAAATGTTGTGCACAAGGGTGCATAGTGGAATGGAAAACAATGTTTCCTAAGGAAGTTTTCATTTCCTTTGGACGAAAAAAAACATTTTTCAGTTTTTGAGTGCCCAAAATGAGATTTTTTTGTGAAGAACCTACCAAATAAATTTTTTCAAATTGGACCAAATAAATTTTATAAAATATTAGGCCATATTTAATTCACAATTTCCCAAATGGTTGGGTGTCAAAAGTTTTGATCCACCTTTGGTGAAAAAGACAAATTTCTGCCGATTCAGTAGGAAGCGGGTCAAATTTGAACTGCAGCTACCTCATAGTTTGCTATTTATTTTTTTCAAAAATCATTTCTATGTACAAAAGTATCTATTTAATCAGAGAAACACCAAAAAATTCCAACATTCAACCACTAGCTATGAATGGTCATGCCCGCCATTTTGACCGCATTTTGAAATGGGCATAAAAAATTCAAAAAAATCAAAAAATTGGAAAACCTTCGCATTGTGTCATTATATATGAACAAGTTGCCAGGAAAAATAATAAACTTGTAATACGGAAATTATTTTTAAAAAGTGTTCTCAGAAATGAGCTATCAAGCATGAAGATTCATGGCTTTCAAGCCAAATGATCAATCTTATAGCCACATTCATGGCATGGTTTGTTCAAATGATCTCATATTGTGCACAAGGGTGCATCTTGGAATTTCAAACAGTGTTTCCTAAGGGATTTTTCATTTTCTTTGCATGGAAAATTCATTTTCCATTTTCCGAGTGCCCAAATTGAGTTCTTTTTGTGAAGGACCTACCATATATTTGTTGCAAAATTGGACCAAATCATTTTTCTAAAATACTAGGCCATATTTGATTCACAATTGACCAAATGGTTGGGTGTCAAAAGTTTTGATCCACCTCTGGTGAAAAAGACAAATTCCCGCTAATTCAGTAGGAAGCGGGTCAAATTTGAACTGCAGCTGCCTCATAGTTTGCTCTTTATTTTTTCCAAAAATCATTTCTAGGTACATAAGTATCTATTTAATCAGAGAAACACCAAAAAAATTGCAAGATTCAACCACTAGCTAGGAACGGTCATGCCCGCCATTTTGTCCGCATTTTGAAACGGGCATAAAAAATTCAAAAAAATCAAAAAATTGGGAAACCTTCACATTTTGTCATTATATGTGATCAAGTTTCCAGGAAAAATAATAAACTTGTAATAAGACAAGTATTTTAAAAAGGTGTTGTCAGAAATGAGCTATCACGCGTGAAGATTCAGGGTTTTCAAGCCAAATGATCAATCTTATGGCCACATTCATGGCATAGTTTGTTCAAATGATCTCATATTGTGCACAAGGGTGCTTCTTGGAATTCCAAACAATGTTGCCTAAGGGAGTTTTCATTTTCTTTGCATGGAAAATTCATTTTCCATTTTCCGAGTGCCCAAATTGAGTTCTTTTTGTGAAGGACCATATATTGGTTGCAAAATTGGACCAAATCAATTTTCTAAAATACTAGGCCATATTTAATGCACAATTGACAAAATGGTTGGGTGTCAAAAGTTTTGATCCACCTCTGGTTAAAAAGACAAAAACCCCGTTGATTCAGGAGCAAGCGGGTCAAATTTGAACTACAGTTGCCTTATTGTTTGTTTTTTATTTTTTTTCAAATATCATTTCTAGTTACATAAGTATCTATTTAAGCATAAATACATGGTTTGGTGGTGATACATCGAGGTTTGGGTGGTGGCCCAAGGCCCCAACTCCAAAGCGCGTGAACTCGCATGCCTGGTGCGTGGTCACCGCGTGACCTTGGCATTGACATGCGTTCTGGGAGGCCTAGGCATGTCTAGTGGGTTGGGCACTCCCCAGGTAGGTGCTAGGAAGAAAATTACAACAGAAAAATCTCACGAGGAGACCGACCTATGCTCAAAGATGAATTAGCAGCCAAGTGTTTGATTTGCAGTACGGGAAATGCACATGGCCAATGGGCGTGAGTTTTGGCTGAAGATGATCATCTACTAAGAAGAATGTCTTCACAAATTTTCGGATCAAAAGGAGGATCCTAGGTGGTACTAGCTTTGCAAAGTACCACACTGGATAGAAATATGAATGTTGAAGTTGGGCTCAAAATAATGAATGGATTGAGCCGAAATTTGGTGGAGGATGGTTATTTGGGCATTGGAAAGCACCGTAGAAAATTAACACCATTTGGACATGCCAAAGTGGTACTTCCTTCACAATGCTCTTCTATGGACAGAAACTTGGGAAGACTAGTGAGAGAAATTGGATGAATGAAATGAGCTCAAATTTGGTGTAGGTAAGTTACATAGGTATGGTCATGCGCTGGTAGATTTTCAGATCATTTGGGTAAGCCTAGCTAGTACTTACTTCACAAAGCTTCTCTCGAGGTAGAAACTTTGGAAATTTCCTGAGAAAGATTTACTAGGAAAATGGAGTTGAATATTATCATGTGGCAATGATTTGGGTATGGAAGAGTGCCCAAAGAGTTTGAGGGTAATAGGAGGGGTCTAGATAACACTTGCTTTGCAACGTGCCAATCTTGCCATAAAATATAAATTGAACCTGGGCTCACATAGATGATTTGACTGAGCTGCAATTTGGAGGAGGGTGATAATTTGGGCATATGAAGGAACTGTATAAATTTCATGTCATTTGGATATATAAAAAAGGTACTTCCTTCACAATGCTTCTAGGTGGACAAAAACTTTGGAAATTTGCCGAGGAAGATGTGCTAGGCAAATGGAGCTGAATTTTGTCATGCGGCAATTATTTGGATAGGAAAGAGTGATGTCGGGGAAACTGATCCACGAACACCTATGGGGCCGGCGGACCGGGCCCCTTTCGGTTCGGCGGGGGCCGGAGATCACACGAAGAGCAGATCGAGGCGAAGCACACGAGCAGTTTACCCAGCTTCGGAGCTCTCCAGAGAGATAACACTCCTACTGCTGCTTGTCTGGTTCTATTATGTTCTTGCTTGCGAGAGCTAAGTGTTTTCTAGCTCACGAATGAATCGAACCTTTCCTAGGTTGCGCATGGGCCTCCTTTTATATGCTCAAGGGGTCACCGACAGGTGGCAACGCAGAGAAGGGTACAAATGTAAAAAGGTAGGGTGGTTGGTACAGTTACTTGTACAGTGCACCCTACCTAACCCTGACGGCAGGGGACAAGGGCATTAAATGTCCGTCTGGGTTGCCCAAACAGTGCAGAAAAGGACCGTTAGGGGCGCCACCGTTCGCCACGATGGCGATCTTGTCAGCTTCGCATGCCACTGCGCACTGCTGGCTGCACAGCCTCCCGCCACGCGCGCCTGGAGAGGCCCCCAGAGCGACACGTTGGTGGATGCGCTGGAGCGTGGGCACAGAGTGGCCGCCTGCCGCGGCAAGCGCCTTGCCGCTGTTGTTATCTTGTCGGGTCCGGAAGCTTGTCGCTCACCGGGCCTCGAGGTACCTTGGTTGGTCTTCCCGGCAAGCTCCTCTTGCCGGGGCCTTGTTGCCTTGCCGGAGCGCGTGGCGCGTCACGGCAAGTTCCTTGGAGTGCCTTGGTTGGCCTTCCCGGCAAGCTCCTCTTGCCGGGGCCTTGTCTCCTGAGCTTAAATACTTTGTTCTTGAATGGCCCCAAGGGAACCATGGAGGATCTTGGCGTTCGCCCGGCAAGCCTTGCCGCGGGGTGCTGCAACTGCCCGTGCACAAGTTCGGGGTACTAGGGTACCCCTATTCTAGTACACCGACAGGAGCCCCCGGGCCTGGGCCAGACACGGTGCCGAGCGCTGTTGGGCCAGGCCCAAGACAGGGCACGGGCACACGCGGACTGGGCCACGCCGAATCTCGCTCCGTATCCACCGCGCTCTCCCCTAACGGCATGCGTTGAATGCGGCATCGTGGGAGAGATCGTGGGTGGTTCTTTATTCGGAAGGGCGAAACATCCGCCCCGTCCCTCTTTATAAGCAGAGGAAACAGGGGCAGTTCGTTCCCCCTTGCTGGTTGCTACTACTCCATCTTCACGAACCTCCGCTGCTCCCCCCTTCTTCTCGAAGCCGAGAGAGGAGCGCTCCGCCCCCCATTGCCATCAGCATCACCAACACCGTCGACCTCCCCCACCACCTCCGCCATGGCTCCGAAAGCCGACAAGGGAAAGGGCGTGAAGTCGGCCGAGGCGCAGCGGCTCGCGGCGCTGCGGAAGGAGCGGGCGATCTTCTCCCCCCAGCTCGGCGTGCAGGAGCTGAGGGAGTACTTCTACCTCTTTTGGGCGACAGAGACGCGGGCGCATCCGCGCACGAGGGTACTCCCAGCCGCTGCTTCGGAACTGGCTCCAAACGGGTACCCATTCTTCGCGTTGTTCTTCTATTGCGGGCTCTGCCCGCCTTTCTGCTGTTGGGCGCGCATGAGTGCTTTTTCCTTTGTTGATATCTTGCTTGTTGATTTGTGTAGGAGCAGAGCAGCCACATCAGGAGCGCCCAGAAGCTGGTCCCGAAGTGCCATCTGCTTCGACTACGCCGCCAAGGAAGGGGTTCCCGGTAAGGGAGCGCTCTCCGGCAAGGGAGAACTCTCCGGCAAGGGGCAGCACCGTCGATCCTGCAGCGGCCGAGACCGCAACTGCAGATCTTGGCACAGGTAATTCATTTGTCCAAAAACTTTCCCTTGGGTTCTTCTTCTTCTGATTTTCTTCTCTTGGATTTTTGATTGATTTTTCTCCCTTCTTCGTTCTTCAGACCCATCTGCGGCTGAGCCAATGGAGACAGAGGGCACCGGCAAGGAAGGGACCGGTGCTGATGAGGCCGCCGGCGAGGAGGCCGCCAAGGCTGCCGCCGCAGAAGCCGGCGAGGGGTCGGGCGATCGCACTGACGACCCTAAGGCCGCAGGAGCGCCAGGCGCTGCACCGACCGCCGATCCTTCTGCCGCTGCTGCGGGGCCGGGCTCCAAGGAGCCCCAGCCCGGTGCCTACTTGAAGGCCGGCGACGATATCTTCATCAAGCTACCCTGGGCGTCGAGCTCCAGGGCGCCGGTCGAGGGGGAAACTTTTGATGGGGAGGTGCTCGCCTCTGCTGGCCTGTCGTTGGTCGACGCGCCCAGCAGCAGCAGTGGCGAGCCTGAGGAGGAGCAGCTGCTGCGGAAGCTGCTGTCACTCTACCGCGCCCGGCAAGCCAAGCTGGCTTCCCGGGAAGCGCTTGTCGCGAAGGCGGGAGTTAACATGGAGAAGCGCGCGGAGGAGCTCCGGGGCCACAATCAAGAAGTTCTCCGGTCCCTGGCACAGGAGCGGGAGCGACTCGACGAGGAGCGCACGGCCTTCCTTCTCGAGAAGGCCGAGGCTAAGGAGGAACAAAGGCTGGCCGCCGAGAAGCAGTCCGCGCGAGAAGGAGAATTGGTGCAGCAGAAGGCCAACCTCGATAGCTACGAGGAGGAGCTCACCGAGCGCGAGCAAGCACTTGGCGGGGCGCTCAAGTCGGCAAAGGACGCTGCCGCAATCGCAGAGGATGCCAAAAGAGCTGGAGGAGAAGGTGGCGCAGCTGGAGGCCAACATCGGGAAGAGCGGCGAGGAGCTTGCCGCGCTCAAGCGTGAGCGGGAGAAGGATGCTGCCGCCCACAGTGAGCTGCAAGGTCTTCTCTCTGAGAGGGGCAAGGAGCTTAGCGCCGCCAAGGATTTCAATGCGGTCCTGGAGTTGAAGCTGGCCACGTTGATGCAGACGCTGGAGGCCGCCAAGGAGCGGGAGAAGACCTTGTCGGAGAAGGTCAAAGCTGACAAGGCGCTGCTAGAGAGCATCGCAGTTACCCAGAACTCGTTCAGAGACACTGTGGAGCACTGGACCGAGGGTCTGGTGAATATTGCCGCAGTCATCAGCGAGGAGCTGGCGCAGCTGGGGATGGAGGACTTTGGGTATCCTTCCGACGAGAATCTCCAACCCAGCGCCAAGCTCAGCCTATTCTTCAAGGGCGTGGCGACGGCGCTCCAGCGGCTCCGGGAGAGGATCCCAAAGCAGCTGGCCGACGAGTCGCGCAAAATCTGCTCCGGGGTTCTCCAGAAGGTGCTGATGAAGGTGGCCTTCCGCAATCCAGGCCTCAGCTTCACCAACATCCTCAAGTCCTTGCCGCCAGACGCCGATCGGGACGCACTCAAGTCCCTTGTTGCACCCATTGTGGACAAGGTGAGCGAGATCAAGAGGGTTGAAGGCGACCGCGTAGACTAGGCCGCCCATTTCTTCTTCTCCTTTGTCGCTGCTAATCATGTTATGAAAACAGTCTGTTAGAGCAGCGACAAGTTATCTTGTAATATAACTTTATTTCTGTTATCAATTGCTATGTTATTTCCTCTACTAGATTCCTTCCTTTGTATGTTTTTACCCTACGCTTCTAGGGAACTTGTCGGCGCAGGCACCCGAGCCGCGAGCGCTGAGTGTGGAACTTCAGCAGCCTGCTGGCGGCGCTGCTTCCGACAAGAAACCTTGTCGCGACTAGATGCAGCACACTTAAGTTGTTGAGCGGACTCGAAACAAAGTAAGGGCGCAACTAACCACGAGTTGGTTCCTCCACGCACAGGTTTTCCATACAAAGCAAGGTCGTTCGAGGAAAATAACTCAAAAATTTAAGAACTGATTGCCCAAACTTTGGCAACTTAGCTTTTCTGTCGTTTGCTTCCCGGCAAGGCAAAACTTTGCTTGAACAACACCTGGTCCATACCACAATCTTCACCTTCCCCCCGGCAAACTTGTGTGCGAGGGAACAAAGGAGAAGAAGAAATGGGCGGCCTAGTCTACGCGGTCGCCCTCAACCCTCTTGATCTCGCTCACCTTGTCCATAATGGGTGTGACAAGGGCCTTGAGTGTGTCCCGATCGGCGTCTGGCGGCAAGGACTTGAGGACGTTGGTGAAGCTGAGGCCTGGATTGCGGAAGGCCACCTTCATCAGCACCTTCTGGAGAACCCCAGTGCAGATTTTGCGCGACTCGTCGGCCAGCTGCTTTGGGATCCTCTCCCGGAGCCGCTGGAGTGCCGTCGCCACGCCCTTGAAGAACAGGCTGAGCTTGGCGCTGGGTTGGAGATCCTCGTCGGAGGGATACCCAAAGTGCGTCGGGGAAAAAATGATTCGCCTCCCTGACTGCTGGGACCCACCAGCTACATCTTCGCAGGCAAGGAAGTGCCTGACAGTCGGGACCCACCTGGTTGAAGCGTACATAGCGTTGTCATTCTGGTCACGAACGTGTACGTACATATATATTGGTGCATATAGAGGCGCGCACGTGTCGTAGTAGAGGCACGTACGTGTCGTAGTATTGGCGTGCACGTAGCATGTACACGTACGTACAATGGCCAGGGTGCAAGAAAGAAAATACGACCACGTATGTGTATATACGGGCGAGGCCTCGAACGCCTACTCGCGCATATGTACGGCAGGGCTCGTGTACATGGCTGGGTCGGAACAGAGAAACAACGTCGTCGTCGTGTTCATGGGGCGGCAACAGAATGCATCGTGTTCATGGGGAGGCAACGAAATGCTCGTGTTCATGGGGAGGCAATGGAATGCGTTGTGTTCATAGGGAGGCAATGGAACGCCTGGGAGCCAACCGGCTGGGTCGGAACGAAATGCGTGGTCGTGTTCACCAGGAGGGCTTGGACGGAACAGGCGATGGAAACGAGGCCTGGCGTACCGCACAACGGAGGAAACGGCCCTGTGTTTGACCGACCACGTTCGAAACGGGATCCTGTTCATCGGGAGGGGTCTGGCGTACCGCAAAACGGACGAAACGGAACTCCTACGGTTGAAACGGGGGTCCTGTTGATCGGGAGGGGTGTGGCGTACCGCAAAACAGGATTCCATGGGATATTGTTCATCTCCACCGTCGACCTCCTCCAGCCTCCACGGGCTACCGTCGACCTCCTCCAGCCTCCTAGGGCTCCTGTTCATCCAACCTCCACCGCGCGCTACTCCACTGGCTACTGTTCAACCACCCCTCCATGGGCACCCCTCCACCATCTACTATTCATCCAGCCCTCCACACCACGGGGTCCTGTTCAACCACCCCTCCATGGGCACCCCTCCATCGTCTACTATTCATCCAGCCCTCCACCACACCATGGGGTCCTGTTCATCTAGAGGCAACGCCACCGCTCACTATTCATCCAAACCCCCCCACAACGCTCATTGTTCATCCCAGAGGCAGCATCGATCGGCTTCAGTTAGCAGCAGTAGCGAAGGAATCGCTCGATCGGGTTCAGTTAACATCCATCGATCGATCGCTCGGGTTCTGTAACGCGTAGCCTGCAGTGCAATCGCTCGGGTTCAGTTAGAGTCCAACGCCTCGCTCGGGTTCAGTTAGAGCCAACGCCTCGCACACACGCGCGTACGTGTACGAGAGAAACACGCATCGCTCGGCCCCCGACCTCCCACCGTAAGCGGGAACTCCCCGAAATTTTCCTCCCCCTCGCTTCTACCATAGTTTTTTCCGTCATGGACGGCCCAAAGAATGTCATGCAGCCGCGTCTCCGGCCCGCCCAGGACGAAAAGCCCATTTTCTGTCATGATTTTTTGTCATAGAAGTAGGAACCCACCACATATATGATGATATCGGGTTTTGTCACAATTATCGTCATAGAAGTGTCATATGTATGACAGAAAAAAAAATTCATTCGGCCCAAAATGTCACGGATGTGTCTTTTTTTGTAGTGAAGGCAATCAATAAATAAATCATGCTCCGACTTCATCACATAACGGTTCACCATACGTGCATGCTACGGGAATCACAAACTTCAACACAAGTATTTCTCAAATTCACAACTACTCAACTAGCATAACTCTAATATCACCATCTCCATATCTCAAAACAATTATCAAGTATTAAACTTCTCTTAGTATTCAATGCACTTATATGAAAGTTTTTATTATGCCTAAAAGCAAATTTCCATGTTGTTCTAAAGGAGTCTCAAAATAATATAAGTGAAGCATGAGAGATCGATTATTTCTATAAAATAAAACCACCACCGTGCTCTAAAACATATAAGTGAAGCACTAGAGCAAAAACTTTATAGCTCAAAAGATATAAGTGAAGCACATAGAGTATTCTAATAAATTCCGATTCATGTGTGTCTCTCTCAAAAGGTGTGTACAACAAGGATGATTGTGCTAAACTAAAAATCAAAGACTCAAATCATACAAGACACTCCAAGCAAAAAACATATCATGTGGTGAATAAAAATATAGCTCCAAGTAAAGTTACCAATGAATGAAGACAAAAGAGGGGATGCCTTCCGGGGCATCCCCAAGATTAGGCTTTTTGGTGTCCTTCGATTTACCTTGGGGTGACTTGGGCATCCGCAAGCTTCGGCTCTTGCCACTCCTTGTTCCATAATCCATCAAATATTTACCCAAAACTTGAAAACTTCACAACACAAAACTTAACAGAAAATCTCGTGAGCTCCGTTAGCGAAAGAAAACAAAACATCACTTCAAGGTACTGTAATTAACTCATTATTTATTTATATTGGTATTAAACCTACTGTATTACAACTTACTCTATGGTTTATAAACTCCATTACTAGCCACAGATTCATCAAAATAAGCAAACAACACATGAAAAACAGAATCTGTCAAAAACAGAACAGTCTGTAGTAATCTGTAACTAACGCACACTTTTGGAACCCCAAAAATTCTAAAATAAATTGCTGGACATGAGGAATTTATCTATTAATCATCTTAAAAAATAATTAACTAAATAGAACTCCAATAAAAAATGGCAGCAATTCTCGTGAGCGCTAAAGTTTCTGTTTTTTACAGCAAGATCAAAAAGGCTTTCCCCAAGTCTTCCCAACGGTTCTACTTGGCACAAACACTAATTAAACACAAAAAACACAACCAAAACATAGGCTAGATAAATTAATTATTGAATAACAGCAAGGAAAAATATTGGGTTATCTCCCAACAAGCGCTTTTCCTTAAAGCCTTATAGCTAGGCATAAGATTTCAACGATGCTCTCATGAAAGACAAGAATTGAAGCACAAAGAGAGCATCATAAAACACATGACAAACACATCTAAGTCTAACATACTTCCTATGCATAGGCATCTTATAGGCAAACAAATTATCAAGGCAAGCAAAAACTAGCATATGCAAGGAAGCGGAAAGAAACAATAGCAATCTCAACATAACGAGAGGTAATTTAGTAACATGAAAATTTCTACCACCATATTTTCCTCTCTCATAATAATTACATGTAGGATCATAGTCAAATTCAAAAATATAGCTATCACAAAACATATTCATCATGGGGCTTAAATAAATTTTCCAAAATAGTGGGTTTAACATTAACTAAAGTTGACACTCTTCCAAAATAGTGGGATTAACATTAACTAAAGTCATGACCTTTCCAAACCCACTTTTATCAAAAACTTCATCAGATTGAACATTCTACAAATATGTGGGATCTAAAGTTGACACTCCTCCAAACCCACTTTCAATATTATTGCAAGCATTATTATCAATCTCATATTCATCATGGGGCTTAAATAAATTTTCAAGATCAAAAGAAGAATCACCCCAATCATGATCATTGCAACAAGTAGTAGACATAGCAAAACTAGCATCCCCAAGCTTAGGGTTTTGCATATTACAAGCACAATTGACTTTAATAGAATTTATACTATCATCATTGCAATCATGCTTTCCACTCAAAGATCCATCATGAATCACTCCATAAAGTATTTCATCACAATTTCCAGATTCATGAATTTGAAGCAAAACTTCATAAAGATAATCTAGTGCACAGAACTCACTAGCAATTGGTTCATCATAATTGGATCTCTCAAAAATATTAGCAAGTGGATGAGGATCCATAGGTCTTAGATTCTCTGTTTAGCAATAAATAAACAACTATTCCAACCAAACGAGCAAACGAGCCAAGTAAGACATCAAAGCAAATGGAAAGACAAACAGAAGAAGGGCGAATAAAACGGCAAGGGTGAAGTGGGGGAGAGGAAAATGAGAGGAAAATGGCAAATAATGTAATGCAAGGGATAAGAGTTTGTGATGGGTACTTGGTATGTCTTGACTTGGCGTAGATCTCCCCGGCAACGGCGCTAGAAATCCTTCTTGCTACCTCTTGAGCACTGCGTTGGTTTTCCCTTGAAGAGGAAAGGGTGATGCAGTAAAGCAGGGAAAGTATTTCCCTCGGTTTTTGATAACCAAGGTATATCAATCCAGTAGGAGACCACGCGCAAGTCACCTTGTACCTACACAAAAAATAAGAACCTCGCAACCAACGCGATAAAGGAGTTGTCAATCCCTTCACGGCCACTTACAAGAGTGAGATCTGATAGAGATATTAATAATAAGATAAATATTTTTGGTATTTTTATGATATAGATTGAAAGTAAAGATTGCAAATAAAATATTTTGGAAACTTGTATGATGGAGAATAGACCCGGGGGCCATAGGTTTCATTAGTGGCTTGTCTCAAGATAGCATAACACTGGTAGAAAAAGGGCCTGTTGTCCCAGTTCGTAAGGGCCTTTTGTCCCGGTTCCTGAACAGTGACTAAAGGGTCGGTACTAATGCCATGTCCCTTTAGTCCCGGTTCAATCCAGAACCGGGACTGATGGGCCTCCACGTGTCCTATGCGCGGAGCCCAGGTAGGAGACCCTTTGGTCCCGGTTGGTGGCACCAACCGGGACCAATAGGCATCCACGCGTCAGCATTTCTGTGGCTGGGGTTTTTGTTTTTTTTTGAAAGGGGGGGGGTTGGGGGTTTTGGGGGATTAATTTAGGTGTTTCATATATTGTGTTAGCTAGCTATAATTAATAGAGAGAAGTGTCCTCTCTTATGTCAGTGCTTGGTCGACGCTACGTACTATACATACGTATAGACAGGACTAGACACGCTAGCTAGCTAGTAAGCAAACGAAGGAAACAGAAGATCGTCATGAACATATATGCATACAGAGAGAAGTGATATCGACCACCTCTCCTTCTCCGAGAGATTGGTCGAACAACAAGTTCTCGTATATCTATCCGACACTACCGGCTACATATATACAATAATTATCTCTTACAAATATAATCATACGGACTCATGGTCCACATAGTATTCTCCGTCTTCAGCGATCACGTGATCAAGAAAGAATGCCGCCAATTCCTCTTGAATTGCTCGCATGCGAGCTGGTGCTAGGAGTTCATCCCACTTCCGAAACATCTAATTTGAAGAAGGGGGTCAATACATACATATATATATATATATATATATATATATATATATATATATGAATGAATGAAACTCAACACAAATGATGGTAATAAAATAAAATTGTGAATGTTGTTATTTACGTACTTCATATTGTTCGTCAGTGTAGCCCCGCTCACAGGTCGTGTGGCGGATGGACTCGCAAACGTAGTATCCACAGAAATCATTCCCTTGTTCCTGCCACAACCACTTTACAAGAAATAGAGGTCAATCAAACTGATAAGCAAGAATGCCAAATCAATAGGAGATGCGCGGAACATGCTACTATAGTACTTACTTTCGGGTGTCTAAATTGCAGCTTCTTCGGGAGTCCTGGAGCTTTTTTGGAGAATTTTTTCCAAACCCTGCCAGACAAAGAAAACAATTACTTGATATATCAGGAAATGAACAAAGTTGCTGATATGGTGGATAATGATTGATTTAACTTACTTCTCGAGCATTTGAGTCATGTCCGCATAGTCCTGGGGATCTTTTCGTCTTGAGTCTAAGACGGTTACTAGTCCCTGATCAAGCTTAATCTCTAGGAGAATATAGTGGTAACTGCACACACATGCATAACTCATCAATTACATTACTATAACCTTGACTAATATATAAGGGAAACCGAATATGCACAAGACAGTAACACTCACTTGAAGTTGTAAGGAAAGAGTATTATATCTTTGTTTTCATTTATTACCAACGATCATAGCAAGTTGGCCTCGGTAGCTGCGGCATGAAATTTAACCTGAGTTGCATCTATGAGATATGTGTTAATGAACCCAATATCACCGACTTGTCTTTTCTTCAATTCGGCGATCTTCAATCAGCATAATATAGTGAGGATGATTATAAATACATGCAATGAAAGAGCTGAGCTATATAGAGAGACTTAATGACAGAAGTAGTACTACTTATAGACAGTAGCAGGTGACCGTTGTTTTATCGAGGGCCAATTGATTGAAAAACTGAAAGAACTCCTCAAATGGAATATGCAACAGTTCAATTCCAACGAGGTCATGCTCCTTTTTAACTTTCAAATACAAAGTACTCCTCCCCCCAGAATCTCTGCAGATTTTCAAGTACCAATCATGCGATCTTCGCATCATTGTTGATAGAGATCTTTCATCTTTGACGAGAGGCTTCCCGTACTCGTATCTTTGTATCTGCACCTCCATGAAATCACAATGTAAATCGTTGGGCAGGTAATTGCCAAGATTGCTATAACCGGGCACCATCCTCGGATCATTAGCGATGTTGTCGCTAGGCACCTTGAGCGGGGGGCACGATTGCTTCGCTTATTCGCCGAGCTGGGCAATTTGTTTCCCAGCTCGTCGTTCTTTCAGCCTTTGATCACTGACAGTACTTCCCGACCGCTCCGCTTCGGCAAATTCCTTTCCAATAATGTGCTCATAGTTTCCTTTCGGTGGAGACTTGGGTGGTTTTGTCAGGGCAGCCAGAGTGCGCTTCGCTTTCACCGGATCTACCTTCTCCTCCGGAGGTGGATGTTTCTTTGCTTTCACCCCTTCAAAGTAGTTCCTCACTTCTTCTCGTGCAATCTCAGTGTTCTCCTCTGGGGTCCTCTCGTATGGTAACTTCTCTAGAGTCTTCAGAGAAGGACCGAATCTATATTTCCTCCCGCCTCTGGCTGTACTACTAGACACCGGCAGAGCAGACAGAGCGGTTGTCTTCTTTAATTGCTTACGATGCGGAGGAGAAGGACTACGACGCACCGGAGCAGCCGGAGCGGCGGCAGGTCTCTTCTGCCCTTGCTGACGAGGCAGAGAAGGAGGAGGCTGGCTGCTTGGGCGCGTCGGCGTAGGCGGAGAAGGAGGCGGAGTGCCGCCATGCGCTGGAGAAGGAGCCGGTTGAGTGCCCTGATCGTCACTCGCCGGAGAAGGAGGCGGTGGAGGAGGCGGGGTGCCCTAACTCGCCGGAGGAGGAGGCGGAGTGCCCTGACTTGTCGGAGGAGGAGGAGGAGGAGGAGGCGGAGGCGTCCTGTTCGGAAGGTTGATGAGCTCCTTCCGCCATAGGCATGGAGTCTTCAGAGCAGACCCCAGCCTATTCTCCCCTTCACCGGTAGGGTGGTCAAGCTGGAGGTCCTCAAATCCCTCCGTTATTTCATCCACCATCACCCTAGCATATCCTTCTGGAATCGGCCGGTAGTGAAAAGTTGCGCCGGGTTCAGTAGGATAAACAGAGCCAACAGCCGCCTTGACCTTCAAATTCATCCATTGCGTCATAAGGTGGCAATTTTGAGACTCCGTGATAGCATCCACGGGATAGCTGGTAGGAGCCGTCAAGGCATGCTCCGGCTGAAGCAGCTCGGTGGAAGCCACGCTGCTTCTCCGCTGAGATGGCGGGGTAGCTTCGGGGGAAGCTTCGGCAGTATGTTTGCTGCGATTTGCTTCTTGTTCCTTTATCGCTTGTACCCTTGCTTGCAGCGCCTGCATTTGGGTCTTCTACAATTTTTTCCTACTCTCCTAGGATTTGTAACCACCGGCGTCCGGAAACCCAACCTTCCACAGAATGGAGCCTGGCGTGCCTCGTGTCCGTCCAGGGTGCTCAGGATTCCCTAGGGCCATTGTGAGCTCGTCGTTCTCTCTATCTGGAAAGAACGTCCCTTGCTGCGCTGCTTCGATATACTGCTGAAGCTTCCTGACTGGTATGTCCATTTGATCGTTCATCCAAATGCACTTCCCTGTTACAGGGTCCAAGGTTCCGCCAGCCCCGAAGAACCAAGTCCGACAACGGTCTGGCTAGTTAATTGTCTCTGGTTCGATCCCTTTATCAACCAGATCATTCTCAGTCTTGGCCCACTTAGGCCGGGCTACGAGGTAGCCACCTGACCCCGTGCGATAGTGATGCTTCTTCTTCGCAGCATTTTGCTTGTTTGTCGCCGTCATCTTCTTACTCTTTTCCGATGTCTTGTGGGCCACAAATGCGGGCCAGTGATCTCTGATCTTCTCATATCTGCCCTTGAATTCTGGTGTCTCTTTATTTTTGACAAACTTATTCAGCTATTTCTTCCACCTCCTGAATAGTGCTGCCATCCTCTTAAGAGCAAAAGACTTGATTAATTGCTCTTTAACTGGCTTCTTTGGATCATCCTCTGGCGGTAGGGTGAAATTTGACTTCAGCTTAATCCAAAGATCATTTTTCTACATATCATTGACATAAGACACCTCAGGGTCTTCTGTAGCCGGCTTTAACCATTGCTGGATGCTGATCGAGATCTTGTCCCTAACCAAAACCCCGCACTAAGCAACAAATGCGCTCTTTGTCCGGAGGGGTTCAATCGGTTGGCCGTCGGGCACGATTGCTATGATCTCAAACTTTTCATCCGAGCTCAACTTTTTCTTTGGGCCTCGTCTCTTTACCGAAGTTGTGCTTGATCCGGAGGGCTAGAAAAAAGAACAAAGACTTAATTAATATGTGTACATACCAAAACAATGAATGCATCAATTAGCTAGTCAGCAGAAGCTTAACTAATATATATACCTGGCCGGACTCGGTTCGGTCACTGAAGACGTCATCATGGTCTCCTTCTTGCACCGGCATTGGGTCACCGGAGCCGTCCTCACGGTCTCCTTCTTGCACCGGCATTAGGTCACCGGAGCCATCATAATCATAGCCAGCTGCTTCCAGACCATCAGTGTCGTTGAGAAACAACGAGACGACGGCATCACTTCCTCGTGCGATTATGTCCGCCAACAACTCTTCTTGTACTTCGTCTCGGGCGGTGTCCATAGTTTCTACAAATATTGACAACATGGCAATTATTATTCAAACATGACAGATGGATATATTAGTGGCAAACGTAGAACTAATATTAATTAGTGGCCTTGACGCTGCTTCTCTAGGGTTTGGGGTGACCTCAACGCTGCTTCTCTAGGGTTTGGGGTGGCCTCGACAACGCTTCAAGGATAAAAAAAGAAGAGGAAGAAGAAGAAGAAAAGAGAAGAAGAAAGAATAGGTTACTCCTCTATTCTTTCTTCTCATCTTTTTTTCTTCTTCTTCCTCCTCTATTCTTTCTTCTCCTCTTTTTTTCTTCTTCTTCCTCTTTTTTTATCGGGAACGAGGGTCGTCGAGGGACACCGAGCGGTAGAGGAAACCCTAAATAGCAAGTATCGTGGGTGTGAGATACATGTGGCCGTCGGTGTCGGACACTACATCCACGTCCCACAAGTGACGTGGGCGTCGTCTTCTCTTTTTTTTCTTCCTCTTCTTCTCTTTTTTTTTTCTTCTTGTTCCTCTTTATTTTATCGGAAACGAGGGTCGTCGAGGGTCAGGGTCGCCGAACGGTAGAGGAAACCC
>NC_041386.1:50227059-50228262 GCF_002162155.2 Triticum dicoccoides
CCCTAAATAGCAAGTATCGTGGGTGTGAGATACATGTGCCCATCAGTGTCGGACACTACATCCACGTCCCACAAGTGACGTGGGCGTTGAAGCCCGCGCCACTTGTGGGACGTGGATGTAGTGTCCGACACTGACGACCACATGTATCTCACACCGACGATACTTTCTATTTAGGGTTTCCTCTACCGCTCGGCGACCCTCGTTCCCGATAAAAAAAGAGGAAGAAGAAGAAAAAAAGAGGAGAAGAAAGAATAGAGGAGAAGAACTCGTCTATTCTTTCTTCTCCTTTTTTTTCTTCTTCCTCTTCTTTTTTTATCCTCTTCTTCCTCTCATGTTCGACGACCCTCGACCCCTCGGCGACCCTAGACCCCCTCTCGACCCCCTCATGTCGAAGTTACCAGGTAGGGGGTATATCTACAACGACATACCCGATACATACATACATATCACATGCATCCATACATATATGAACAAAATTAATATCTACTAATTAACAACCTAAATAAAAAAACTAATACATATAGGAAGAAGAAGAAAAAAGAAGAGAAGAAAGAATAGAGGAGAAGACTTCCTCTTCTTCCTCTCCTCTTCTTATCCCTCTTCTTCCCCTTCTTCCTCGCCTCTCTCATGAATGTCCGACGTTCTCGACCCCCCCCCCACGTGTTGAAGAAAAAAAGAAGAAAAAAAAGAGGAGAAGAAGAAAGGGATAGAGGAGAAAAGAGAAAATAGAATATATATTCTATTTTTCTTTTCTTCTCCTCTATTCCTTTCTTCTTCTCCTCTTCTTTTTCTTCTTTTTTCCTCTTCTTATTTATTTCTTCTCTTCTTTCTCTCCTCTTCTTTCTTTCTTCCTCTTCTTATTTTCTTCTTTCATATCCTTCTTTTTCTTCTAAATTTTAGCATATTCTAAATTTTCTTCTAACTTTCTATATATGAACAAAAAACTTTCTATGAACAAAATATTCTTCTTTCTTCCTCTTCTTTCTATGAACCAGAAAAATTACATATATGGAAAAAGATTAATACACATATGAACAAAAAAATACACATATACATACACATAGCCATATACATACACATATACATTATATATATGAACAAAAACTAATAAAAATGAAGGGCGCGCAGGGCGGCGGCACGGCAGGGCAGAGGAGGCGCGCGGCGGGGCGGCGTGCGGCGGCAGCAAAGGGCAGGGGCGGCGTG